>NW_027495547.1:0-250746 GCF_021521415.1 Bidens hawaiensis | reverse complement strand
CTGCGCGTAAGGACGTCACGTCTCTGAGCATGGTTGGTCCTGCGGATCCAGTTGGTTTCTGCGCAGACGTCCCTGTTTGAGGTGAGTCCTGCGGGTCCAACTGGGCTCTGCTGGGACCTACCTCTTCAAGTCCCCCCAGTCCAATGTTCTTCTCATGCGTGTTTAATAAAGTGAGGTGAACTTTTGGACTTAAGCAAGGGGTTTTGAAAAGGGTTTTTTAAGGTTTTTCATGGGTATTCTTCCCGCGGAAGTCCTTGTCACTTGCAGAAATTCCCGAGTTTCCTGCTTGGTCTTTGGGTATGATGCGGGTAGGTCTGTAACCTCCTCGCAAGTCAGGAGCGTTGAGTCCCACTTGTGTGGACTCTCCATGAGGTTTTGGTAGTTTTGAACATAGTGATCAATTATGTTAAAACCACCAATTCCATCCTGGAGCTTCAAACAACGTAGTTCTCGACGTTCCCGCTATGCGGGGATGTTATTTCCTTTTCCGCAAGCATTGCCCAGAAGATCCTTCTTGGTTTCAATTCCCAGCGGAGCGCTAGGTATGTGAAGGGTTTTGCCTTAACACTGTACCAGCGCTCGTCTTACGGTTACTTTACTTCCAAGGTATTCCTGGCGTCAATTCCCTGCGGGTGCAAGGTATGTGAAGGGTTTTGCCTTTACACTGTACCCGCACCCGTCTTATAGTTACTTGGTTGCCGAGGAATATTTGGCTTCAATTCCTTGCGGGTGCTAGGTATGTGAAGGGTTTTGCCTTTACACTGTACCCGCATCCGTCTTACGGTTACTTGTTTGCCAAGGTTTTACTTGGCTTCAATTCCCTGCGGGTGCTAGGTATGTGAAGGGTTTTGCCTTTACACTGTACCCGCATCCGTCTTACGGTTACTTGTTTGCCAAGGTTTTACTTGGCTTCAATTCCCTGCGGGTGCTAGGTATGTGAAGGGTTTTGCCTTTACACTGTACCCGCATCCGTCTTACGGTTACTTGTTTGCCAAGGTTTTACTTGGCTTCAATTCCCTGCGGGTGCTAGGTATGTGAAGGGTTTTGCCTTTACACTGTACCCGCATCCGTCTTACGGTTACTTGTTTGCCAAGGTTTTACTTGGCTTCAATTCCCTGCGGGTGCTAGGTATGTGAAGGGTTTTGCCTTTACACTGTACCCGCATCCGTCTTACGGTTACTTGTTTGCCAAGGTAAGGGGTATTTTCCCGCTTACTTTTTAATATTTTCAAAATTTGAATTTTGAAATTTGAAGGGTTGGTGGAAAGATAGGAACAGTCCAAACCTCTGAAACGTCGTGCGACGGTTTCTTCTGACTGTGTCAGGACGTGCAGGAAGTTATGGTGACGTGACAGTACATGGTCATTCCAGACGCTTTTCAGGCGCGTGGGCGCGATTTTCGGGCGCGTGGCCGCGAAATTACTGGCACACGTCCTTTCAACAGCTGTTTCCAGCTTGCTTTTTGCCACGTGTCATAGTTTCATTGCACCTTCGATTTCTCTCTCCTCCGCATTAAATTCACCGCATTAATTGCTATTACTATATAAAGGGGGAGAGGGTTCTTTGTAATCCACACTTTCACCCTTCTCTTCTTCTTCTTAGCGATTTCCGGCAAATACTCCCCTTTTCAGGCAAGCATTTTCCCGAAATCGTTTTCTTCTTCCTCTGCAATATGTCTTCCCATGATGCTGAAGCTGTAGCCGACGATAGGAGTACTGCTGGCGAGTGCCAGTGTGCTCTACCTGTCGATCAGTACCAGTACGTCGTCAGGAAATTCATGCTTGAGTCTCTCGAGCCTGAGTTTCCTGAACCCCACCAGACTGTGTACGATGCCCCCAGTGGCAAGATCGGGGTATATGCTGCATTCTTTGTTTATGGGAACCTTAGGTTCCCATTGACAAAGTTTGTGTACCGTGTCCTGGAGAGGCACGGTGTGCACCTAACCGAGTTGCATCCGATGGCGATTGCCAAGATCCGGCACTTCGAGTGGGTGTGCCGGATTCTGGGTATTGAGCCCTATGTGGACCGCCTGATGACCTTCTATACTTGGAGGTGCATCCAGGGGTGGTACACCTTGACAACCCGTATTAAGGGTTTGAAGATCTGCGTGACCGAGCGCAGTCTCCGATCGTGGAAGCGGGAGTTCTTCTACGTTTCTGCCCGCGCCATCCCCATTGCCATGAAGTTTAAGAAGGGGCAAGCGCTTCCGAGCCTTCATGCTTCCAGCTACCAGGAGGCGGAATGGTTCGCGAAGATATCCCGGGTCCAATCTCCGGTTTACCGGTTTGCGGAGTCCGGGATGGTGATGCTGGGGATGAGTCGGGTATGGAAGGATGCGTCCCGGTTTCCCATCCTTCTCGAATACGGTTTGAACTCTATTCCTTATGGTATGTCTTGTCTTTTTTGCTGATATGAGTTTGTCTTCTAACTGCTTTTCTTTCAGAGGGGTTAGACCCTTTGAAGATGGTTCTTCTGATAACCTGCAAAACAGACACCGTGAGCTCGTCACTGAGAAGGGGGGGTTCCTCCTTGTGACCACCCTCCGGCGTGAGAATCAGACTAGATTGCTCTTTAAATATAAAAGTATATTAAGAGATTGCTAGAGCAGATATCAGGTATATTATGATAATGTGATAAGATATGATAAGATGAGATGGTCATACCATTTGTGGTATTTATAGCCGAAGGTAGGTTTCCAAGGAGGTATGGCCGGCTGCAACAGTGTTCCTGTTCCACCAACAGTAGCCTACGCACGTGCCCTGCTGGTAGTTGGTGGGTAGGTAGCGGCTGATAGCGACCAGGTCTGCTGTATACTATTCCTTTTCCACCAACTGTCAGCTACGCACGTGGTATGACAAGAGTTGGTGAGTAGGCAGCGGCTAATAGTGACATACAGTGTAGGAGCATGCTGCTCGCCATACTGTTGTCCATAAGCTGTCGTATCTTTAGTCAGATCTTTTTCCCATACCTCGTCAGGTACAGTACAGAAGATCTTCCCGTATCGTACGGACTGACTTATTTGGGCGGGAGTATTCCCCCTCCTGCCCTTGTGCGGGATTGTTCCCGGCTTCGCTCATTCCTTCAGGTGACACTGAACGATTGAGAGCTAAGTGCCTTGTGCGTGTAGCCTTGCTGCGCGGGTGGCCTTCCCTAATGGCTTGTATCCGAGGCTGCGGGGACAGGCGGAGTCCTTCACCATTGGGAGGCATTTCCTGCGGGACCAGCTTGCGTACTGCGCGTAAGGACGTCACGTCTCTGAGCATGGTTGGTCCTGCGGATCCAGTTGGTTTCTGCGCAGACGTCCCTGTTTGAGGTGAGTCCTGCGGGTCCAACTGGGCTCTGCTGGGACCTACCTCTTCAAGTCCCCCCAGTCCAATGTTCTTCTCATGCGTGTTTAATAAAGTGAGGTGAACTTTTGGACTTAAGCAAGGGGTTTTGAAAAGGGTTTTTTAAGGTTTTCCATGGGGATTCTTCCCGCGGAAGTCCTTGTCACTTGCAGAAATTCCCGAGTTTCCTGCTTGGTCTTTGGGTATGATGCGGGTAGGTCTGTAACCTCCTCGCAAGTCAGGAGCGTTGAGTCCCACTTGTGTGGACTCTCCATGAGGTTTTGGTAGTTTTGAACATAGTGATCAATTATGTTAAAACCACCAATTCCATCCTGGAGCTTCAAACAACGTAGTTCTCGACGTTCCCGCTATTGTAAGCCGGATGAGGTGTCAAAGTTTACCCTTGACTGCCAAATGCCTAGCTTCCGCTTTTTATTTAATCGGGCGGTGAGGACATTGTCTTCTCTCGTCTTCTGAGTGTAGAGGTTTGTGCTCTGTGGGAGATCTCTACCCAGTTGCTTCTCCGTTTCCGCATAGCGTTTTGCTGCTGTCATGATGGCATCCCATGTGGATGGCATACCATCTTTACCCGTTAGGGTGCGGATGAGCTCTGGGTCATGCGCGCCCTGGATGAAGGCTGCGCGAACAAGATCTTCGCTGATATTGCCCAAACTTAGCTTCTTTGAGTTGAAGCGAGTGATGAAGTTTGGCAGAGATTCATCTTCTTCTCGTATGCATTTGAGGATTGTCCATTGCTCCTCGGTATACTTCCGTTGCTGGCTGAAGTGTTGGCTAAACTTCTGCTGGAAGTCTGCCCAGTCGTAGATGTGGTTGACCGGTAGACGATCAAACCAAGCTCTAGCAGCCCCAACAAGCGTCATTTGGAACATGTAGCACCACGTGGGTTCCGTCCAATTGCTGACGGTTGCCCCTGCTATGAACCTGTTCAAGTGATCGTCTGGATCAGATATACCGTCATATGTGCCTATGTTAGGCATTTGTTTGGCACTCTTTGGGGCGATTGCTTCCGCAATGTCCCTTGCAAACTTGGACGTTCCTGCATTTGCAATGTTTGGTCTGAACGTTTTGGAGAAGTCTCGTGGACTTCCTGTGCTTTTTGGTTTGAAGGCTTGTCCAAAATGCCTTTTCGGTTGGGATTCCATTTCCTTACGCTTCCCTTTTGCCCTATGGAGAGGGTTCGCGTCGGAGTCGGATTCCTCCGAGTCATCCTCCCAGTATTCGAATTCGTCGGCCTGTTGTATGGAACGCAAGCGTTCGTTCAACTCGGCCTGGAATTCCTTTTGTCGTGCCTCCGCCCATGCCTTGACTTCATCGAGAGTTTGGCGGGGGAGTCTTCGTTTCTCAACCTGGGTATAAGTGGATCCCAGTAGGCGATCATTTACTGCACTTGCCCCAGCATGAGTAACTGGGGTAGTGTTCGTAAAATTTACTTCACTTGCCCCGGCTTGGGTAACCGGGGTAGTGTTTGTAAAAACTGTGTTACCGGTATTCCCCCCAGTAGCTGGGGTTGTGGTTACCGGAATTTCTCTAACCATCTTTGTAGAAGTTTGAAAAAACTGGAGAAAAATGAAGTTCTAGCTTTATGCACGGATGGCGCCAATGAAGAAACACTAACCGGACCCCGGACAGATTACTGGTAACCTGGGGGTTGGATAGCTGTTTCCCACGATGGGTTAGACCCTTTGAAGATGGTTCTTCTGATAACCTGCAAAACAGACACCGTGAGCTCGTCACTGAGAAGGGGGGGTTCCTCCTTGTGACCACCCTCCGGCGTGAGAATCAGACTAGATTGCTCTTTAAATATAAAAGTATATTAAGAGATTGCTAGAGCAGATATCAGGTATATTATGATAATGTGATAAGATATGATAAGATGAGATGGTCATACCATTTGTGGTATTTATAGCCGAAGGTAGGTTTCCAAGGAGGTATGGCCGGCTGCAACAGTGTTCCTGTTCCACCAACAGTAGCCTACGCACGTGCCCTGCTGGTAGTTGGTGGGTAGGTAGCGGCTGATAGCGACCAGGCCTGCTGTATACTATTCCTTTTCCACCAACTGTCAGCTACGCACGTGGTATGACAAGAGTTGGTGAGTAGGCAGCGGCTAATAGTGACATACAGTGTAGGAGCATGCTGCTCGCCATACTGTTGTCCATAAGCTGTCGTATCTTTAGTCAGATCTTTTTCCCATACCTCGTCAGGTACAGTACAGAAGATCTTCCCGTATCGTACGGACTGACTTATTTGGGCGGGAGTATTCCCCCTCCCGCCCTTGTGCAGGATTGTTCCCCCGGCTTCGCTCATTCCTTCAGGTGACACTGAACGATTGAGAGCTAAGTGCCTTGTGCGTGTAGCCTTGCTGCGCGGGTGGCCTTCCCTAATGGCTTGTATCCGAGGCTGCGGGGACAGGCGGAGTCCTTCACCATTGGGAGGCATTTCCTGCGGGACCAGCTTGCGTACTGCGCGTAAGGACGTCACGTCTCTGAGCATGGTTGGTCCTGCGGATCCAGTTGGTTTCTGCGCAGACGTCCCTGTTTGAGGTGAGTCCTGCGGGTCCAACTGGGCTCTGCTGGGACCTACCTCTTCAATTACATAAATTCCTGTTCATGTAAAAACAAACAATACATATTATGTAAGGTAACTTGTGTAAAAAATGTAACTTCTGTAAAAGAAAAATATTATTTTTATGTAACTCGTGTAACTTACGTTAATCAATAATGTAACTTCTGTAAAATAAACAATATTATGTCAATGTAACCTGTGCAAAAAAAATATTAAACAACAATTTGTAAAAATATTTAAAAGAGAATAGAATTAAAAAAAGGAAATAAAAAAAATAAAATTGTAGACGTGATGCTTGACTTTTTGTAGGGTTAGAAACATTGCATAACACTGGTGCATCCAATTTTTTAAAAACAAAATTTCCAAACAAAAAGGAAAATGAATATATAATGCGAGTACACCTAACATAAACACATTTTTTACATAAAATTTGTTATTTTATAAAAAACTATGAATTTTTATTTTTTTAGAAAAAAATAAATAAATAAATGATGTGAGCTTTATTGGTGTTTGAAAAGTTGCATGTAACATTTTACCAAAATAACCTTTCACAATTTTATAACATTTTTTCTCTCTCATCTTTTAATTGTTTAGGGTGATTTAATCACAAACACAAGAATTCAAATAATTAATTGAATTTGTTGTTGTAATTAGTTCGTAAAGTTCTTAAAACTCACAAAGTTTTCAAATTATCCCTATATATTATATATATATATATTAATATTTAATATGAGAGAGACAAAACACAAGTTGAGAAGATTTAAAATGATAGACAAGTATTTTTTAGGACATGTGTAGTGGAGGAGCTATAATTGGGGGCGAATTATGACACGTGGCGCCCGGTCAGTATGGAGTGGAAATTTGTTTTTGGGGTGTAATGGTGTAGGGGCTACAAGTTGGGCTCACAGTTTCTTTTTTTATTATTTTCTTTTTATAATAAACTAAACAAATAAAAACCAATTTATTTAAATAATTAAATAAAAATGCATTAGAATTAAAAAGAAATACCAAAAAATTTAAAAACATAACTAATAATGCATTAAAATTAAAAAAAAAATACATAACTAAAAATATTAAAAAACATAACTAAATAAAATACTAATATCCATAATATTCGCGCATTTTTTCAATTCATTGTCGTTGCAATAATGCGGCCTCTTCGTGTAACCTGGCCGCTTTGAGGGATTTGTATTCTTCACTCATTTCCCGCAATTCCAACATTTGGGCAATCTTTTCGTGTTGTTTGTCGGTTTCTCTCATGGCCTCGTTGAGTTCCTCGACACACTTTTTTTTGTTTTTTGACGATTTATCTCATGGTAGCGGCGATTTCCACGAATGTCGGTTGGTTCGGGTTGTTTGTAAGATTCATTTTGCTAAATTTTTTGAAGAATTTGGGTATGAATTGTGTATGAAATGGAAAAGGAGGTGTATGTTTATATATATATATATATATTGCTTTAATTTTTTTTTGACCGTTACAACGGTAAAATTAGTATAATAATATTATTATTTAAACCCCATCGGCGATAAAAGAACTCCGCCCTTTTTCGCCCACATATCGCCGGGAGGGGGGGGGGGGGGCGGTGTTCTGGCCCCTCTTCGCCCAATCTCACGCCCCATTACACAGCCTTAGTATAATCAATTATTATTACTATTTTTAATATTAAGGAGTGTAAATGCAGACCATGTTAGATATTTATTTTGAACGACTAAAGAATTCTTTAAATGAGTTACTGACTAAATTCTTCATATCGGGATATATACATTCGTCTTTTGATTCAGGAAAAACCCTCATATAAGACCAACGCCCATAAACACTCGCTAAAAAACATGACAGTGCGGTGAGATAAAAGTTATATACTTGGTAATAATATTTTAAATTAAGATATGGTTGAACTTATGTATAAGTACCTTAACTAATTCTATTAATTAATAAGAAATAACAATATTTATAAATTAAAAAAGATGTTTATAAATAATTTATAAATTTCTAATAGTTGAATCACAACGGTTTCTAGATAGTTTGGCTACCAATTTGAATCATTTGTTATATAATTGTAAAAAAGAAATAGATACATTTTCTATTTAATTTTAAAAAAGAGAAAGAAAAATAATGGATAAACAATTATTTAGTGCACAAGAAAGGTGTAATGTCACGCCTTTTAACTCTACTTTTAAACTACAAGTTTTTCTTCTCTTTTTTCTAACAATTATGGGTATCAAGTCTCCTTTGAAGAGGACAAATCTTCATTTAATTCTTTGAGTCCGTGCAATATTAAATATTAGAAATACCATTTTCCCTAATTTTCATGAATATTAGTGCTAGGCTATCATTATCATTCACTAATTTCATGCCACGAATTCCGAACGTCATAATTCCGTTTTCTACACTAGTGTTTATCAGGCGTTACGTACAGTCTAACTTGTGCATGAATACGCTCGTGTTTAGAATGACTTTAATCTCGTTTACGCTTACACGACAAAACCCTAATTTAACAATGATAAAGTTTGATAACAACTCAGAGTCATTGTCTTGCTAATTAACCCTATAAAAATAACAAACCAAACTTAACTATCTATATAAACTCCATTTAACATGTAAGTGGAAAAAGCTACTCCTAGTTTTTGTCTCTCCGGTTCAAAAAAAACTAGGTAAATATTATAAATTAATGTCAAATAATAAGTTCACCGAAAGCTCTTTCACATGCATTAACTCACATGACATTTAGAAGCTGTTACAAAAGGCAAATAAAAGCCTCTTAATCTGAAATCTCTTAATCTGAAATGTAATTCCGAATTCCATGTTTTCTTGTGTCGGAGTTAATTAACCCTAAAACCAAGATTAAACTAAATTAACTATTTATACAAAAGCGTCTAAATAGAGTATTAACTCAAAGTTCTTGTTTCTCTATCTTTCATCTCTCTCTCTCTCTCTCTCTCTCTCTCTTCACGTATTTTATCCTTAACCATCTTTCAAGAGACATTATCGTCACATTCCATCTTTCACCATTCAATCAAAATAAAATAAATAAATAACATTCTTTTTTTTTAATTTAAATTACATTAACATTTTTTTAAATTAAACTGATTAATAAATTAAAAACTACAACATTTAAAATAATATTAAAAATTACATGATTTAGAAATAACATTAATAGTTAACTACTTTTTGAGGTGTGGTAGGTTTGTGTTCCAAGTATGCTAAATAAGTGAAAATCGTCTTAAAGGATGTCACTATCACATAGTTCACTTATATATGATATCATCAATAACCTCTTTGTTCTCTTTGTTGTTTTGAGTAATTGAAGAGGTAGGTCCCAGCAGAGCGCAGTTGGACCCGCAAGACTCACCTCAAAGAGGGACGTCTGCGCAGTTGAACCCGCAAGACTTGCCTTCAACAGGGACGTCTGCGCAAAGGCTAAACTCGCAACTCACCTTGAAGAGACGTCTGCGCAGAAACCAACTGGATCCGCAGGACCCACCATGCTCAGAGACGTGACATCCTTAAGCGCAGTACGCAAGCTGTTCCCGCAGGAAAAGCCTCCCAATGGTCGACGTACTCCGCCTGTTCCCGCAGCAACGGATACTAGCCATCAGGGAAGGCTACCCGCGCAGCAAGGCTACACGCACAAGGCACTTAACTCTTAAATAATTCAGTAATGTCACCTGAAGGAGTGAGCAAGCCGGGAACACTCCCGCACAAATGAGCCAGTCCGTACGATACTGGAGGATCTTTTGTACTGTACCTGACGAGGTATGGACAAAAGATCTGACCAAAGATACGACAGCTCACTGACAACAGTATGACGAGCAGCACGCTCTTGTACTGTATGTCACTATCAGCCGCTGCCTACTCACCAACCTGTCGGAGGACGTGCATAGCCTGCAGTTGGTGGAACAGGAATAGTACACAGCCGGCCTGGTCACTATCAGCCGCTGCCTACCCACCAACCACCAGCATGGCACGTGCGTAGCCCACAGTTGGCAGAACAGGAATACTATTCAGCCGGCTGTACCTGCTTGGAAACCTGCCTTCGGCTATAAATACTCCAACACCTTGAAATGGTATGGACACATGACATTACATTACATTACCTTATCACATCTTATCTTTTCTAGCAATCTCTTAATATACACTTATATTCAAGAGCAATCTAGTCTGATTCTCATGCCGGAGGGTGGTCACAAGGAGGTACCCCCCCCTTCTCAGTGACGAGCTCACGGTATCTGTTTTGCAGGTCATCAGAAGAACCATCTTTGCCGGACCTAACCCCTCGTGGGAAACATCTATTTAACCCCCAGATTATCCGTAATCTGCCCAGGGTCACTTATTGTTTCTTCAGTAATCGTGAGTCCATATTAGTGATTAAAAATGGTATTAAATTATAGTGTACTTTAAAAAAAATATGATAGATGGTTCAATAGCACCTGTGGCAAACCTTCGGAATAATCGGTGCTCCCGCTGGTACCAATTGGTAATGCTAATGTCAAATCATAAATCTTTATTACCAATGATAACAACCCATTATGCCACCTCTTAATTAACAACGATAACAACCAATTATGAATCTATTCAACAACAACAATATGAGCCATCTATGTTTCAAGCATCACCATACCAAACATTTGGAAATTGTAACAAGCTTCAAAACTTGCTTGCAATTATCAGGTGAATCAAACTATCAATCGGAAATGGATATGGAAATGAAGTGGCTTCCTTTTTTCTATGGTGAAGCAGATGAGACGGTTGAACATTTATTCATCTCGTGTTACTTTGGGTTTGGCAAGATGTATGTAGTTGGTGCAAAATCAACCAAATCAGGCCTTGTTGGTTAGAGACTTGTTTGAAGTTCCTAATTCAACTAGGTTAGGAGATTCTCATAAAATTATTATTCGTGATATAATACTTATTGCTTGTTGTGGTACTTGTGAAAGATGAGAAATTAAGTTCAATTCTCAAATAAAGAGGCAAAGGTGGAGCTAGTTTTGGAAGATCCAAAATCATTTGGTTTCTTATGATTTAAATGTAGGATGAATAAACAATCTCTTCTTTGGAAGGATTGGTGCTTGAAAATGTTTCAGTCCTTATTCACTTTAAATTCAAAAACTCGAATCTTGGGTTGAATTATGGGCTAAAACTAACATATGACTAAACAACCTTTTTTTTCGAACTGGTGAACTTTTAAAAACTGAAGTTAAACTAAATCTGAAAACTCTAATTATGAAATCACAAAACATATTTTAAAAATTTATAGGCTGAGCCACTGAGATATGAAAGTTGTGGAAACCTTAAATTCTTCTAATCTAATTTTGATCCTTAAATAGCTGCACATCCGCAATATCACATGACACTGTTAGACTAATAAGATTTTGATCAAGTTTGGGCCAACGTTGACTGTGTTTATAAGGATTCGAGTCAACTGATTATTCACTTTCTTGATAACATTATCTTCTCTTTTTCTTACTAATTGTTGTCTTAGTTAGTTAACTTACTTTTGTCTTTAAAAATGTCAAATCACCAATTTTATTAATTAACAATTTGTTTTATAATTACTTTTTTTTTAAATATAACTAGTAAAATTACTCGCGCGATGCGGCGAGGCTCGAAAATGTCTTCTTTTAAGAGATTAAGAAAACAAAAAAGTATAAATTTTCGACTCCGTTATCTAATTTAATCGTTGGTATGAAAGTAAGAAAATAATACATGGAACTTGTTTTATATATAATAATATGCCCGAGAATACCTTTAATGAGATGAATGCCTATGTTTGGCATTTGTAGAAAACAGTAATTTCTAAGATGCAATTCTACTCTTCCGGCCATTCTCCTTTACTTGCTTAAAAGAAAGGAAGAGAAATTAGTTAGTCATTTCAAATTGCTAACTTTAGCAAACAAACTGAATATAAAAAATTTTAAAAGTAATACCACCTCAACAACTTTTTCTCTTAGGCGTTTATATAACATGAGCGTTTTGATCTCAATTTGTAATTCACCTAATTCTTGATCCTCGCCTGCAGAAATTTCAAAAGAGTCGGTAAAACCTAGCTGGTTAACAACGAAAAAGAACAAAAATGATTTTGCATTAATCACCCTTGAGCCCTGACTCCAATTTCCCATAATTTATTGTAATGGTTAACAAATAAATCAAAAACACTCAATCGATTACAAAGGAGAGAACATAATTTTAAGCAAGACGAAGCTGCATAAACATAAATATTATTCTTCCTCCTAAACTTGATTAATATTCTTTGTAAAATTACAGAAAGAAACATCTATATGTTATTAAAGAAAGTGTGCAAATCTATTAACAACGTAAGACAACTTGATTGATAAAGTTAGTGTTTGAAGATGACCTAAAATAATTACTTGAATCCGGCTGGACAACAATCGTGTGAAAAACCTTCAGTTAGCAAAATTGAACCAAAAGGCCTGAACATTGGCTTAACCATAAACTTGAACCACCGTTGTCCGTCACCTGAGGCATGGCGGGAAGTTGTGAATAGCCTAACCTGAAATACCATCCTCCCCGTCAACAACGGAGAATATACAATCGACCAAACATAACGCAAAGAAGAGGTTTAAAACTATACAAAAATCGCAACGGGACACTATTTGTTGGCGGAATGTACATGTCATGGGGTTCAATTTTGTTGACAAAAAATCCACGTCGTCGAACCATGGCTAGCTTCGCATACATCGAGCACCGTTGATCACAAATAAGCAACGGTTTCCACCGGAGATTTGTGCCTCTCCCTTACCATAAGTGGAGACATGGAATGATTGCAATGAAAGTGGTTACAGACAGTAATATAATATCAAACAAAAATCAAGAAAGGAAATAAAACGTTAGGAGACTAATTTTACAAATTAGTATATGTTATAATAAATATTTTGAAACTACCATTGTTGGAATACGTATCAGTCTTGCTAGGTGGAGGAAATTTATTGGATGATGTTATGAATAGTGAAATAATTAATGTGAGATAACGACAAGTTGTGTTTTAATATATATATTATAATTATAATATGCTTATAATTTTCAAATTTTGAAAATACATTATAGTCATCATAGTTTAGTAGTGAGTTTAATTTTGATCCGAGATTAGGATAAAGTTTGCTTTTCGGTATTACTTGTGTCTGCGTAGATTCAAGTTCAACTGATTATTCTCTTGTCGATAATATTATTTTATCTTTTTTTTATTAAACATTGTCTTAATATAGTTGATTTATTTTATTATATAAAATTCTGAATCACCAATTTTTTATTCTAATTAACAATTTATTTATAAAACTTTTCTCATTTTAAATATAATATATTTATTATTAGTTTTAATATTCTAAAAATACATTTTAATAATCATAGTTTGGTGGGTGAGTTTAATTTTGACTGAGTCGAGCTTTCATATGCCTTTTGTGTTCTCCGTGTCTATGGGGATTCGAGTCCAACTGATTATTCTCTTTGTTGATAACATTATCTTCTTTTTCTTATTAACCTTTACCTTAATTTAGTTAACTTGGTTAAAATGTCAAATAATCAATTATCTTAAATTGATTAACATTTATGTTTATAATAGTTTTTTTCATTTTAAATTTAATATGCTTAAAATTAATTTTGAGAATTTGAAAATACATTATAGTAATCATAACTTGGTAGGTGAGTTTAATATTGATCGAATTTGGGCTAACGTTTGATTTTTGGTTTTGACTGTGTTTATGGGGACTCGAGTCCAACTGATTATTCTATTTCTTGATAACATTATCTTCTCTTTCTTATTAGCCTTTGTCATAATTTATTTAATTTACGCTAGTTTTCAAAAAATGTTAAATCACCAATTTTCTTATGCTAATTAATAAGTTTGTTTGTAACTGCTTTTTCATTTTATAAATTAACGAGTCGATTGAATTCGATTAGTCTCAGCTAAATTAGTTACGGTATTGGAACTAAATCTATCAAATATTGTAGTCAAACTAACATATTGAAAACAAAAACAAAATTCAAAAGAACAACTTTAAAAACCTTATAAAATAATCCAAAAATCAATTGTGGCACCGAGAAATGATTTTAAACTTATATATGTAATGTAATATGCTTATAATTATTTTCTAGATTTTGAAAATACATTTTAGTAATCATAGTTTGATATGTGAGTTTAATATTAATCGAGTGTGTACCAGCATTTGTCTTTTGGTTATGACTTTGTTTATGTAGACTCGAGCTTAACTTATTATTCTATTTCTTAATTTCAATATCTTCTCTTCCCTATTAACCTTTGTCTTAAGTTGGTTAACTTACTTTAGTTTTTTTTTTATCAAAATATCAAATCAACAATTTTCTTAAGCTAATTAACATTTAGTTTATAGCACTTGTTTATAATAAGGTTTTAGATTTTGAGAATGCTTTTTAGTAATCATAGTTTGGTAGGTAGTTTAATATTGATCGAGCTTGGAATAACGTTTGCTTCTTGGTTTTGACTGTATTTATGGGGACCCGAGCCCAACTGATTATTCTATTTATCGATTGCAATATCTTCTCTTTCTTATTAACCTTTTGCCTTAATTTTGTTAACTTACTTTAGTTTTTGATCAAATGTCATATCACCAATTTTTTTAAGCTAATTGACAATTTTATTTATAACATTTGTTTATAATTAGCTTTCTGATTTTGGAAATACATTATATTAATCATAGTTTGGTAGGTGAGTTTAATATTGATCGTGTTTGGGCTAACGTTTGCTTTTTGGTTTTGGCTGTCTTTATGGGAACTCGAGCCCAACTTATTATTTTATTTCTCGATTATAATATCTTCTTTTTATTATCAAACTTTCACTTAATTTAGTTAACTTGCTTAAGTTTTTAAAAATTTCAAATTGCCAATTAATTTCTATAAGCTTATTAACAATTTTGTTTATAACTATTTTTTTCATTTTTAAATATAATTTGTTTATAACTAGTTTTTAGATTTTGAACACACATTTTAGTAATCATAGTTTAGTAGGTGAGTTTAATATTAATCGAGTTTGGGTTAACGTTTACTTTTTGATCTTGATTATGTTTATGAGGATTCGAGTTTGATTATTCTCTTTCTTATAATGAACCTTTGTCTTAATTTAGTTAACTTAATTTAGTTATTTTAAAAGTTAACTTGCTAACTATACATAAAAAAATAAAAATATTAAATCCCTCGTGCACTTTTCATTCCATATCCTTGACTACAACTTATACCAGTCAACATTCAACAAAGAAAATCTACTTGCAAACATCCTATTACAGTACGTACACACGTTCAAGGGATGATACAAACGGTTCAAATGAATTAATTGAAAATATTCCAAAACAAAGATAACCCTGGATTGCTTTTACACACATTCCTGAACATGAACACTTCATAGTCAAACCTCAAAACCTTCTATAAATTGGCATTTAGTAAACCGATCAACAAATTGCCAAAACATATACTTAAAAATTATCTAGCAAGATGGTCGATCACAAGGAAGCCGGAAAACTGCCAATGGTTTATCCGCGTACACCGCCTCCCTTCCCTCCTCCAGACTGTCCTAGGTGTTACTCTAGTAACACCAAGTTTTGTTACTATAACAATTATAGCGTGAATCAGCCACGCTATATTTGTAAGAAATGTCGCCGTTACTGGACCCACGGTGGGGTCCTCAGGAACATTCCTGCTGGCGGAACAGGTCGTAAGAGGGGTAGGGTTGATCGTGCATCCTCGTCTTCTCAAGTCAGAACACCACCAATGGGTGGGACCATGAGAAATGCTCATAACCTAACAAGTGCTAATGCAGACTCAAGTGATGGTCATGTCACATTTGAGCCTGAAGTCACACACACCTTGCAATCTTATAATAATGGTGGTTTGTTTTACCAACCACCTTTCATGTTTAACCCAAACTACGAGTTAGGTAGTGTGAATGCCGCATTCGGTGCAGTTAATGTAGCCTTTGGCAGTGGATCAGCTGCTCCCCAACCAGCTCCATCCACCATAATGTGGCCTCAAGTTTCCACATTAAATGGATTTGGAGAATTTGGTATACCTTTTGTTCAGAGAACTGTACCACACCAACCACCAACACCGCCACCACCAGCCCCATCAACTGCTTGGATTAGTCAAAACATGGGCCCCAACCCCGGACCCGATAACTTCTTGGGCATAGCTAGGGACACAACCGCAGCTGCGAATGTGGTTAACATCAACGAGTGGTCTGAACTCATGGACGCCATGGAAAATGAGGCTGAGTCTCATCAAAGCTACATTAAGCCTCCATCACCTTGATATCAAATTCTTCTTGTTTGTCTTTTATGAAATGATAAATGCTGCACTTCTAGGGAATGGTTACAAAGTTCTCATAAAACAGTTAGGCAGTTTAGATTTAATTTGTTTAGTTATTTTGGAATTATACATTTAGTGAATTAATTAATAATTAAGGACATGAAGAATACAATAGTCTTGTCGTTCTATATAAACAAATCCTGTCCTTCATACATAATTGTTCACTTTTCATATATGGTTTCTTCATTTTTATTATCATATAATTACATGTCCGATGCAATCGAATAATTTTTTAAAGCTTGCTAGCAGGTAGAATTTTGTTGGATCAACGTACAGGTTTAATGCAAGTTTTTTTTTTCTTTCTAATATGTCATTTTTCTGTCTATATTTTCAACAATTCAGATAAAGAACAGGACAAATCGTCAAGAAATATATATGTGTGATCAAATTTGGCCATGGGAAATATATTAATTTTCTTTCTAAGAAAAGATAAAGGATCTAACTATAGTCATTAACGTTTAATCAAAGGTCAAAACCACACTTGAGGTTGATTGGTCATACATTGGTCAACCAGGTTAAACATAGTCAAACTTTTGATGAAAGTAGTATTCTGTTGGTCAAACTAGCAATATTTGGTCAAACATAACTATAATGGTTCAATATTTGATAAGAGAAAGAAAATCATTCTGTAACATATTTATACTTTGTCAAATATGATCGAAAATGGTAAATAATAGTCAAGCACAATCATGCTTGGTCAAACATTATCATACTTGATCAAAGATAGTCAATCGTCGTCAAACAAAATCGAAGGTAGTAAATAATGGCCATACATAATCAAAATCGGTCTAACATAGCCAAGCTTATCTAACAAAGCTAGGCTTTGTCAACATAGCAATATCAATATATAATATCACACATATTATTACATTTGTCCACTTTCAAATATCCTATTCTGTGTCATTCCTCACCAGCCAATCGATACAAGTTTTTTTATCAAATAAATAAATGACTTTAACCAATTAGCACATGATTTTGACCATTTTATGCTTGATTAACTGAAGGAATATCAATATATCAATCCGTACACATTGTTACATTTGCCCACAGTTAAATATCCCAGTCTGTGTCATCCCTCACCAACCAATCGATATAAGTTTCATTAGGCTGAGGGGTGTGGGGCGCTAACCTGGGCGCGTGAGCCCCTCCGCTCGCGCCCCCAGGCGCTAACCCCACACCACCGGGGCGCGAGAGGGGCGCGAGCACGAGAACCAAGGCAGGCGCAAGCCTGCTAGCGGGAGGAATTGAGCCGTTGAGGTTTGGGAGAATGTGAAAGAGCCGTTGAGGTTTGACTCTGCCTGAGTTAGCTCTAGAATGGGTAATTAACTGCAAAAAAGTTTAATTGTTAATAAAGCTCTAATTAATTGAACGTTATAGGGGATACGAAGGTTGAAGATGTGTCCATTGTTGTGTCTGGTTCTAAAAATATTTTAGAGAGAGAAAATGGTTTTAGAGTTGGAAGAGTTACAGTGCCAAGTTTATGATTTAACATAGAGTTAAATATATGGATGGGTAAGATTCTTTTATCTTTTTTCTTTAAAAGCTGATTCACCTATTTTATAAAAAAATAAAAAAAAAATCCGCTGGAGCCCCTGCTCGCGCCCCTCCACACCAGGGCCAGGGGCTCCAACGGGGGCTCCAACACCCACCTTATCCACTTTAATTTTTTTTTTAGATATTAATGTGTTTTTTTAATTAATGTGTGTTTTTTTAAATAATTTATGAGTTTTTTTAATAATACGTTTTTTTAATACATTTATAAAAAAATAAAAAAAAAACCGCTCGCGCCCCCTCTCGCGCCCCTCCACACCATGTCCCGGGGCGCGAGCACCACAACCAACACCCATCTTATCAAGTTTCTCTCTCTGCCACACGTCACAATATTATTGGCTGGCGCCCCCACTCGCGCCACCTCTCGCGCCCCCCACACCCCTCAGCCTTACCAATTAATAAATGAATTTAATCGATTAGCACATGGGTTTGACCACTTTATATTTGATTGACTAGTTTAGGAATCATAAAAATGGAAAACTATTACAAACATGAATTATTAATTACAATCACTTACTCAATACTAGTTATAGTTATTCATGATCTCCGACAATCACAATTTGGTTAATCTTAGACTCTTACCCAAAGTTGGTTGGTGACACTTAAGAAAGCTAGAAATCACTCAAACATGGTAGAAATTAGGTCATTATATATACTGAAACAAAACTAATCACTTTAAACTTATTGCTATACATTAATCAATCTTAGTCCAATATGATCTTCATAGTAAAACGTGATTGAAATTAGCCAAGTAGTCAAACTTAACCAATAGGTGCCCCTTCTAAGTGGATGTCAACTCTAATCATACCATGTCAGACCATACGACATCAAACTGGCATAACAGGACGAAATTGGTCCATATCATATAAGAACCTTTATCTGGAAGATGATAGAAAGGTAACATCAAATATTTATGAAATATCCTAAAACTATCTCCGATATATAGAAGATTCTTATGTGTTTTTAGAAGAGAGAGAATGTGGGGTGAAAAAGAGAGATGATGAAGTAAGGAGAAAATGTGATATAAGATTCATGTTAAAGAATTTTTAAAAACTTGGTTTGTAAGAGTAGATGGAGAGAGAAAAAAGAGAGAGAATGCATTTTTGGTGACCATATGTCATGTGTGTATGCAAAAACATCCATTTTAAATTTAACTATTGATGATGCTCTAAGGAAAAAATCCAAACCCATAGTTTAAACAACAATAGTAGGTAGTAAGTATGTACTAGATAAAACAATGAAGGATTGAGGGATTTACTTATTGAAACCACACACATGTTTGTAACAACAAGGCACGTACTGTTCAAGACTTATGAAGGAACACGGCGAATTTGAATTGCCAATGGCTAATCATTGTACTTCAAAGACGACTAAAACCAAAAAATTCATTTTACACGTAGAACATTCATTAACGCAGACAAATGACTCAGTTTTCTACTTTGCTATTTAAACAACATTCATTTTTAAACTTTGACTCAACCTTTTAAGAGTTAAAAATCAGAATGTTTATGTCAGTAAATTTATATGTATATATGTGGAAAATATAATAAATGAAACGTGTTAGAGACGTGCATGAAAAATATGTGTTATAGAGGTGTATGAAAATAATTATCAAAATGCTTAGAAATTATTTGTAAGAAAATGTTTTCCATAACAAATTTCCCGACAAAATCAGTTTTGTTGAAAATTTGTCAAAAATGGATGTTTCCAATGATTTCGGAATGACCCAGTTTTCTAGTAATGATTGTTGTTGAAAGTTTCTTCATTAAACTAAGTATCATAAACCACATATATGAAAATTATAAGGCTGAGGGGTGTGGAGAGCTAGCCTGGGCGCGTGAGCCCATCCGCTCGCGCCCACCACACCACCGAGGCGCGAGAGGGGCGCGAGCACGGCTTTCAAGGCGGGCGCAAGAGGCCTCGCGGCTGGGAATACGCGTGAAGGGAGCTTGGGAATGTTAAATATAGCCGTTGGGCTCATAATTGATTAAAAAAAAAAATTTTTCTGTTAAAAAAACAGTGCCGCCGGCGAGACTTTCGGCCAAAGTCAAAGACGTCTTCAAACCCTAAAGAGCAGTGCCGCCGGCGAGCTTCAATCTCGTCGGACCACCGTTGAACGCCCAAATCAGACTGCATTATTCTAGGGCTGTTCATCGGGTGACCAAAACCCTCTCCGGAGCCGGAGAAAGAACCGATTTGACCGGAAAAAGGAGATGGGTTAGTGTTAAATGGCGCCGGAGAAAGACTAAGCAAGGAAAAGACGTTAGATAAGCTCTGATCGGCGTCAATCGGAGATGGTAAATGAGTAAAATGAGAAAAATGATTGTTTTCCGATAAATACGGGCCGTCGGAACTAAACTCCGGCGGGAAAGACGGGAATGGAACGCCGTTTCCGGCGTAGTTCTGGTGGGTCGGAAATTGCATCATGTTGGTGTTTCTTCGATGGTCCATTAATGGGTTGAAATATGAAATAAGACAGTGGGTTTGTGAAATACGAGGTTTAGGGTTTTGGGATTTGAGGAACGTTTGTTGGTTGTTTGGGTGTGTGCTGATTTTGGGGGATTTGAGGAACCCTCTCCGGAGCCGTTGGGAATGTTAAAAAAATCCGCTGGAGCCCCTGCTCGCGCCCCTCCACACCAGGGCCAGGGGCGCCAGCGGGGGCTCCAACACCCATCTTATCAAGTTTCTCTCTCTGCCACACGTCACAATATTATTGGCTGGAGCCCCCACTCGCGCCCCCCACACCCCTCAGCCTAACTAACGTGAGTGAGTCCATGTAGGCTCACTCAGGTTTGAGGGTTATTATAAACATGTTAAAAAATAATACTTTTAAGTTGTTTGTAATAGTAGGTAAAAGTAACGTACATATATACCACCAAATAATTATAGTCTGATTATCCTTTAGAGCAATATGAAGCATCTCTATCAATCAAGAATTAAGGCGTATATCATTTCCCTAAATCCTTCTCATAAATAGATACGAAGATCATATGTTATAACACGCAAAATATACCAGAGGTGATGAAGTTTGCTACATTCAAACCCCGAACTAAACAACATGTCACCCTCTCTTCTATTAATATAAACCAATTATTACAATAAGGATTTAGAGCGTGCGGAATCTTTTTCATACATACAAAAGAAATATTAATAAAACAAACACATTAGATCATTGAAGGCATAATAAACACTACAAAATAAAAATAAAGAACCATTACCAATGGCCATATCCATCTGTGATTCATTATTAATAGCGGTTACTGAAGGAAATCCGATGCTGACTGTCTGCAATGTTTTTGTTAGTGGATAATCTTAATACGAAATACCAACAAATTGTATTAAGGAATCACCGATGACCAAATACATATACCGCCAGATTACCGACCACCTTGTCATTTGTACTTCTCAGTTTAACCACAGGCTATTGATTAGCCGGTAAATACTATTACTAACAAATTACAGGCTGCATACTTACTTTTAATTTTTCTATGTTTTCTGGTGTATCCTTTTTTCGTCGAAGACCTTCAGTAATTGCCAACGGCTTTTGTCCGTTAGTAATGTGTTGGTGATACTCTGTTATGGTATCATGATGAGAAAGCTTGACTGTTGACTGGCAAAGAGTACCGGAGTTTCTCTCAACTCAAAAAAATATGTTTTCCAATCTTGATGATCACTAAAAGGTTTGAAGGGTGAAATTGCTTTATTTTGTTCGCATGAGAAATATCATAAAAATGTCTCGTCTCTAATATTATCACCAACCATTTGTTACTCATTGATTGTTGATGAAAGGAAAACTTCATAACTAAGTATGTTTGAGTGAGAAAAGTTCATGATGGTGACCTTCTGGGAAGATTTCACTCGACAATAAATAAACAAAATTGTGAGCTCCTTGTGTGTGGAAAATGGAAAATTAATTATTGTTACTATAATGGGTCGAATGTTTCAAACAGTATAACAACTATATGTTTACTTTGGTGGGGCAAACCTCATATGACCATCGGTAAAGCAGACAATGTCGGTTGGGTAACGCAGACAATGTCGGTTTTCATGTGTGAAATGCTACAAACAATATCAAAGGTTTTCTTGCGTGACGAATGCTACAAACAATATCAAATATTCTAGTCAATTTGTATTTCAATTTAGTCACCTAAACAAGAAAGGTTCGGAAATATGATACTCATGTAATGGAAGTCACAATCTCATGTGGCTCACTCTTTTTCCTGTAATGGGTACATGAGTACATCAACGGTGTAAGTATATATTCTTAATGGATTTATCCCTAAATAATTGTCATTTCCAACTGTAAAGTGCTGAAATAAGGTACGATTAAGTTCAACCAAACTAATTACATGATACATATATGTGGATAGTTAGCAAACACTTAATGTCCTAACGTATCATCTCTCTTCTAAAATAATCTAAAATGTGTAATAGCAAAGAAAGTAGGAAGTACAATGTATAGAATTCACGATCACATAATCATTTACTGGTTATATTGGTTCCTGATTAAGTATAAAAAAAGAAATTCAAGTACTTCATATATAAGTTATTAGGTGGTACATTAACATTAAATTACCTTTTCATATATATTGTTTATCAGTATACATGCCACTCCTTTTAGGTTAAAATTGCTTATTAGTTGTTTTTGATACTAGGATATCTATATAAGGTAAAGATAAAGCACATACTATACAAGTAAACATAGACTGCGGCATAATATATGTCAAGAAATAAGGCATAATCAAGAAAAGAAAAATGAGTTGTCAGGAAATGTGCATTTTAATAGCTTCACATTACTAGTTTGATGGAGTCTAAATAAGTGCTACGTATCTTTATAATCGCACTAGGTACTAATCAAAAGAGTATCATAGGCTAGTTTGATGTCTAAATAAGTGCTACGTATCTTTTAGAATCGCACTAGGTACTAATCAAAAGAGTATCATAGGCTAGTTTGATGTCTAAATAAGTTCTATGTATCTTTTAGAATCGCACTAGGTACTAATCAAAAGAGTATCACAGGCTGTCAATCCTATCAGTAAAGGTGGTCACTGACGGTAATCAACCGTAAACTGTTGTTGGAAGAAAATTGTCGTGGGTTATCTATTTGCGATAGATTATATTAGCGACATATCACCCGCCCCGGTCTTTTATCAGTAATTTGTCAGAATTTGTTGGCATAACCTATGAGTTAGAATCACTTAGGTAATCTGTGAGTAACTACCGACTGAATACTGGCAGAATGATGTACTAATGTACAATTTTTTTTACTTTCTAAAATTGTGTTGTGACCGTAAGTAATTAAAAGCCGATGGAAAATAGCCGTCCTAAAGTACTTTGACAACTTTTACCTAAAAGTATCCTTCTCATAAATACATATGATGATCGGAATTTATAACACGCAAAACATACCAAACGCGAAGAAGATTGCTAAAATCAAACCCATATCACCCTCTATTCTATTATGCTATATCAATCACCCAAATAAATAACCTTGAAATGATGACCAAAACTTATGCTTTCAGAAATACTTACCAAACATGATTTATAAAGATTTAGAGCAGCATTACTTTCAAACAAAAGAAAATATAAAAACAAACTCACTAGACCATAGATGTTTCACCCAACATTTAGATGGTATACTGTATATATCAAGTTGTTTTGGCTAGATCAAAGAACTAGAAGGAACCGAAATATTTCTTGCCGTAGGATCATGCCACTCTCCATCATCATCACCACCAGATATGGTCCATAGAAAAGAAGTTGGATCAGATGTTTCTAACGCTTTAAATATTTGATCATTATCATTCTGACCATCTAAATTACTAGTATTCCAATCTGTGTGGCTTTTCGGTATCTCCATTTGAGCTTCATTCACATGTGAAGCACCCCCATCCCCATATGGTGCAAACCCTGGATATGTTGGTTGTTTCTGAAGATTTGAAGCTAAAAGAGAAGACATTGTATGATCACTGGTGTTGTTTGAAAATGGATCTGATGATGAGACCCTGGCATTGAATATTAAGTATTTAGGGTTTTCATACAAAGGTGTGGAGTGATGAAGATTAGGGTTAGGGTTTGGACTATGATCAGATGTTGTGAATGTTAATCTCTTGTTCTTCCTACAACCACCACCCACAGGAACATTTCTTAAGGTGCCACCCCTTGTCCAATACCTCTTGCAAGCTTTGCAATAATGTCTAGGCTGTGACAAATTGTAGTTGTTGTAATAGAAAAACTTGGTGTTCAAGGAACCGCATCGCGGGCACTTCAAGACCGGTTGATTTTGATGTGCAATTGGTTTTTCTGCTGAAGCCATGATCAGTACTTTCTGCTTATCCAACTAAAACTTTGAAAAAGAGATCAGAGAAAGTAATAAAGTTTTAATTTTTTATGAAAGGGTGAAGAAGGAGATCAAAAACAGTACACAGATAGACACCTATCCTTCTTCCAAATGCTAGAAAACAAATGGATGAGTCACATTCTGCGGCCACTGTTTGGAACTGAGAGATGAGTTGGAGGATTCTAAATTCTTTGTTTGTTTAATAATCTACAGCTTGTAAAAGTTGCATCAAACAGTAAAGACACAAAGAACAGGTATGTGTTTATTAGCAGGAGAGAGGGAAAATGACAGGAAATTAAGTCTTACTTTAATTAGTTGCACGTGATAATTGGTAGTTAAAGATTTAAGATGGCAATTTAGATAGGGTTAAGGGGTCTACTAGTTTAAGGATCACATTTACAAACGTACTACTATTTTGGTGAGGTCCAAACAAATCATAATCGAACAGTCAAACTAGTACGGTTTGCTTATATGACAATTATTTATCAATAGTGTTCACAAGAATCACATTCTAAGTTTGTCCGAAAATAGCTCACTAGGTATCGATTATTCGATTTGATTGTATACGAGTTGTCTCATCTCGGTTTGTAAACAATCCAAGTTTAAATTTGGCCCAGGCTGGATGACGTAGTAGCGCCTTCTCAATTAATTTTTTTATCATTGACAATGTGTATATTATGTATTATGTTGGAACTTTATTTTAGTCTTTGTTTAATTATGTTATATATAGTTGTTACGTCAATAATAATAATAATAATAATAATAATAATAATTATTATTATTATGGATAAAAATCAATGGCTTGTGCCGTAATGACCCGATTGGTTCACAACAACATTCATCGAAACAGACACTCAAAACCATTAAGCCGTTGAATAACCACTTACATACACTGATGACCATCCTCACCGGACACCGGTCCGGTGTTCCTATGGTCGTGATGCCTAGCTAATATTTAGATAATTAAAAAATACTAAATCCAACTTTTTTTATGAACTCTTGATTCCGAACACCAATAAAAAACAATTAAATTACAATAAAGTGATAGGTAAATCTAAATCGTAATAATTTTAAGTTAACTGAACAAACCATAAAATACCCTTAGCTTTGTTAAATAAATCAAATTATCAAAGTTAACATCAAGAAACATTAAGAATTAAATTGTAGAATTCATAACTGCTAGAATCTAGTTTACCCATTACCATAAAACTAAAAAAACATCTAGACATGAGATACCATGATAATTTGTTGTTGAAATCACTACTATAAATCTATCAACTGAAAATGATCAAGGCCGCTGAAGTCTATTGGTAATTACTAAGGAGTCAACTATGGTTCAAACACACACACAAAAAAAAAAGAGATTTTTACATGTATCCCAAGCCTTATTACATATTTGTCCAACTCTTAAATTTTTATTACATATTTCCCCTTCACATCAAAAATTACCTAATTACCCATTTGTAATTCTTATCAATTCAAAAGAACCCTTTGTTTTGATTCATCAAACAAACGTTTCCTCCCTTACTACACATGCGAGCAACCAAAAGCCGTCGGAGACGAGACCTAACATGCGAACTATTATTAGGGATGATGGAATTAAATGGTGGTAGTTGAGAGTGACGGGGAGAACCGGAGGAGAGGATGGTGGTGGTCGGTAGAGATGGTTTGCGGTGGGTGGCAGTAACCGGAGAACGACGGAGATGATGAAGATGGTGAACAGAGGGTGATGTCTGGTGAGTGGCAACTTCACATTTTGCAATTAGTTTCATGCCTCGGTACAAATTTTAGGGAGATAATGAATGGGAGTTGTTGCCGAGACGATACCGATGCCGGGGTCAGCGAAGGGAGCTCAAATTAATGTAGGGGATTTGACTGGTGTGGATCTTTACTAGCATAGTCTTGATTCGAATTTTAGTGTTGCAGCAGGTGGGTTATTATTATTTTATAAATTAAGGGTATAATAGTCAACTAATTAGTTAATTTTAGTGAATTGGGTAATATGTAATACATATGTTTAAGGAAGGGGATATATGTAATAATCTTTTTTAAGTTGGGGAAATATGTAATTAATAAACTTAATAAGGGGAAATATGTAAATGGCCTAAAAAAGAGATTATTACATGGCCCAAAAACAACTCCTGAAATTCGTTGGTAATTCCTCGTAAGTAACAACGAATAATCTAAATCAATTAATAACCGAAATAGGAACTTTCAGTGACGGATTACCAAGAGATCACTGATGTGGTAAGTTCTTTTGATCACACCATTTTATGTTGTCGAGTGGAAACAACTCCTTCTGGACTTTCCTCGGTAAACTGTCATTAATGGTATTTAACACAAACGTAGTCGAAATTGGCATGCGTGGGCTTGTCGATTTTTGTTCCAAACTATTGCATGTGTCCATGCCATGTGAAGCTAAGTTCTACATGTGTGCATGGTTTCTTAGATGTTTAGAGGATGCGGATCACACCCAAAACCTCTCGAGTGCATACTGTCTTGGTGTTAATATTGTCAACGAAAGGCGATCGATTAATTGTGGAACTGATGGACTAGAATGATCCCATGGTGTACAGATATTTCCCGGTATCTCATGTGAACAAGGTCAACTAATGAAGTAAATTTAGGTAATGTTACATAGTTCCCGCGTCATGTGCGCTCATTTAGGATATGGAAACTGACGTTGTACATGATATATCACGTATGTATGATCTCGAGTGTATACTAATTCAAGACCATTTGTATTTATCTAGAAATAGAATTTACTAGATGTTGCTACAATGGATATAGCACACAAAGATAGTATGGTGGTTCAAGAGTATAATCCTATCGAAGTTTCCTAACCTGCTAAGAATCAAAGAAAACACGACCGGTTAGTCTCGCTGTAGGAGGGGGCCTCCTACGATCAACCGCCGACGTGAGAATCAGTTATATGATACGATAGATATAGTAGGAGTATGTAGAGAGAGTTTTGAGAGAATAGAGTCCATGAGAATGAGAAAATACCTTTGGTAGAATGTCCTATTTATAGGCAGTTTAGAAGCTTCTCCGGGGAAGCTGAAGCTTCTAATGTAGAAAATGTTAGCTCTCCTTTTACCTCGTGCAGACTGGGCAAATGTCATTTCCGTGTAACCTGCACTCAGATTTTATTTTGTCTTGTAGTTGCTTTTACTCTATGACAGGTATTAGCTTTTGAATAGTTATGACTTTTTCTGAAAATACTGTAGCATAAGCTTCTTAGGTTGTGTTTTTTTTTTTGCTTCAAACGTCTGCAATAGGCTTATGTCTGCGGACGTACAAACATAAGCCTCTAAAACATTTTGTTTAAAAAAAAAGATCTGAAAACCGCTTCTATGGTCTTAAAAAATAAACTAATATCCACCATCATCACACTTCTTAACATACTACCAACACCAGTGCCCAACACCACCACACCCACCGTGCACCACCACACCCACCGTCCACCACCACCGTCAACCGCCCATCACCGTCCATCACCACCACCACCCACTGTCGGCCACAACCACCATCCACTACCACCACCCACTGTTCACCACCACCACCACCCACGACCACCGTTCACTGCCTACCACAATCGTCTACCACTACCCACTTCCATAGTTCGTACATCAGCACCAATTATTTTAGCAGTGTACAGACGTTAAATGGCTTATATCTACTGTGATATGTATTATAAGTAACTAATTTTCAGCTTATGCAGACGATATCCAATTTATAAAACAAACAGTAATATATTTCAGATTGCATACCTTTAGACCACATATTCAGTTGCAGACATGAAATTAGATTCCAGACAATTTTTGTCTTCAAAAATAAACAACACCTTAGTCAACTTAGGAGACTTTTTGGGCAAGTGTCAAGCTTCCCATTTGGCAACTTATGCTTGTTGCTATTTTGTTCATAAGATTCCCAGCTTACGAGATGTTTTTCTATTATTAAGCTTGCAGGTGGGTAAGGGTACCCACGTCATCACCCCCTAGTCAGTAGTTTTAAGATTGTAGTGATGAAATCTTGTGACTCAACTCATTTTTGTTATCCCCCCCGTGTGTTTAATTCATTTGAGCTCAGCAGCATGCCTCCACATAGATCAAAAGCATTACCATTTTGCTATGTTGGGCTTTGTAATGGCCCAAGAGCTGGAAAATATGTCCTTTACTTGTGGTATAGAAGTTAGAAGCTAAAAGACCCTGGTGTTGTGTTTGTGAAACGTCATGGTGGAAGTTGGAAGCTTCGAAGTGACATGTAGGTTATTATTGTTTCTATCGGTTTGACGGCTGCTGTCTGCTGCGCTTGACCGATTAGACCTCTGTGTCAGGATGTCATTATAAGGCTGACGGTTACAGTTGTAGCCTAGTTTAATACTGACCTTCCACCTGTCCCTATCTTTTGGGATTTGAATTTCAAAAATTCATCTTATAAGCTCTGTGACCGCCATTAATCACAATCCATCTTTGCTTTTCTTTCTTTCCTCAATTATAACTTCTCCTTATTTTCCGACGATATTAATTCCGACTTCTCCTTCTCGAAAATAAACCGTTCGTCTTATTTTCTTTGCTGATTATGGGTTCCAAAGGTGACATGGCTACCCAGTTTTCAAAATTGACTCAAGCAGAACTCGATCGATTATGTTTGTATTATGGGATTGGTGCTGAGTTAAAGCTCGAATTGCCTAATCCCTCTACTCCCATTTCGAGCCGTCCAAAAGGTAAAATTGCCCTTTACATTCGATATTTCGATCAATCAAATCTTCTATATCCTTTTTCGATGTTTTTTCTGATTGTTTTGGAGTATCATGGTGTTTGCCTCAGACAATTGGCTCCCGTTGGTGTAGCGAGGATCCTGCATTTTTAGATCGTGTGTCGTTCTTTGGGATATGGGCCTTCCCTGCCCATGTATCAGTGATTTTTTCAGCTTGCAAAGAGTGGGAACTGGTTTATTGTAGAAAAAACTTGGTGTGAAGCTGGGTTAATTTCATGCACTGTTGAACTTACGTCTCACTGAAAAGATAAGTTATTTTTCGTTTCAGATTCTATTCTGCCTTTTTTCTCCAGTTTGGAGGAAGCATGAATCTCACTTTGAACATGCCTGAGCCAAATGCCGAGGAGCTTGATGCAACCTTCCTCAACAGCCTTAGATATGTGAATTGTAAATATTCGAACTTTTCCAAAGGAGTTTTTAGTTTATCTGGGGTAGAGCACCCAATGGCCCAATCTCAAACCGAATCCAATATTTTTGTTTATGATAAAGGTATGCTCCATGTTTATTTATTTTTATGTTTCTTTTGCCATTCAGGTCTGACCTTCACCTTCCCTATTGCAGAGATTAGTGCTATGGAGTTCTTTTCGCTTGAGGATTTTTCTGTTGCTGTGGAAGTAACCCAGGTCATCCCAATGTTGTTAAGAATACCAAGGAGTTCCGCCAGTCTCGTAGCTCTACCTCCACCTTTTCTGATCTTCCTCCCAAAGGTACTGTTAGGAAGGCTACTTCTACTCCTGATCGGAGTAGCATGAGGTTTAAAGAAGCATATGCTCCTAGCTCCAACGTTTATGATCCTGTCAAACTGGATGACGGTGCTGCTCTTGTTGCTTCCATTACTAGCTTCCCTCCCGCTGGTGTGGAGAAGTTTTCCAAAAGTCCTTCTACTTTGCCATCAAGGGTGCCTTCCAAGCCTTCTGTTTCTAAGAAGGTTCCTCAGGTTGCTGCCAAGAAGCCTATTCCCGCAACTGCTGAGAAGAACATGGAAAAGCATAAGGAGCCTACTAGTAAAAAGATGGAAGGTAACAAGGAACCTGTCAGTGTCAAGCCTTCTACTTGTCACACCCCAACCTAAGGCGGAAATACTGGGGAGTGAGCTGATTGTTCATAGCTCTCAAGGTACTATCATGCAATAATTGAAAATGTGGCAATATCTATTAAATTAAATTAAATATTCAAATAATCCAAAAGAATCTCAAATAACAACGTATACAATCATAAAAGCGAAAACATATAAATTCAAGTCTTGATAAGTTGGTGTCTTGATAAGTTTCTTCTAACTTAATGCATCAGTTAAATCTCTTCCAAAAGCTTTCAATCAATTAAATTTAAACATGCATACGCGTATAAAATAAAATAGTTTTGTCAACACAAGATTGAGTGAGTAAACCACCAGTTAGTTTAATACAATATAATATAATATGGAAAATGAGCAAACTGTCCCAGTGATACAATTAAGCCATAGAATATAAACAATTTAAACAAATAATAAAGTGTGAGCTAAACTGTTGTCATGTAACATCCTACTTTGATAATAATATTAAATAAAGAAATTTCGTTTACTTAAGGGTTTGTTATTATTTAGTTAAGTTAAATAAAATAATATATTGTGAGCTTGGGCAATAAAAGATGGAATAAGGGATGGTGATGGGCCTTAGGTCCATGGGCTTAAGGGTATATAAACTCCCTTAAACATCCCTAAAACCCTTAAACCCTCGTTTCCATCTTCTAGCCTCCCTACACACTCAAAAACACACACAAACACTCCTCTTCCATTACGGATCAAGATTTGAACTCGAACCAAGAAGGGTTTGTGCTATATCTTCATCATACAAACAAGAAAAAAGTCATTAATCACGTCTTGAATCTAGCTCGTAACTAGAAGTGAGCCAAAAAAGTACGTTTTAAACTAAAGGTTACGTTTTTAAGGTTGGTTTGCCCTAAGATTTGACACTAAGGCAAATCGGGCATTATTATGCAAGAAAAATATAATTGAACGTAAACGAGATGTTTTGAATGAAACAGGACAAACTTGTAACGTTTGGACCGGATTAGTTCAAGGAAACAATATGGTTAAAGTCCTACGTTCATTTATCATGCAATACGGGCAAAAACCAGTCGAAAAGAAAGGCTGGAAAGTGAAGGGGAATAGCATCAGATTCGTACAAAAAGTAATTGAATCGCATGCAAAAAAGTAATCGAATCGCATGAGAAAAGTAATTGAATCACATGAGAAAAGTAATCGAATCGAATGGGCTAAAAAGAAATCGAATCGCATGGGAAAAGTAATCAAATCTAATAGAAAACAAAGTAATCGAATCGAATTTTCATTCGATTAGAATTTGCCATTAGATTAAAATTTAAATTTGATTAGGATTTCCATTCAATTATATTGGTTCAAACTTAAGTATTCCAGCTCGACCCCAACCAGGGCTCTGCCCCTTGGACCCTGCTAGGGGTTGCAGCCCCTACCACGCTTCCAGGGCGCTGCCCCCGGACCTCATAGCTAGGGGTTACACTAACCTAAAAGAATGATATAATTATAGGTAGTTAATTTATATTTATAATTATTACACAGTTAGCCGTGCACCGCTAAAAAGGGGTATTACAATTAATTCTGAGAAGCACAAAACACAGGTGAGTTTCTTGCCCCATTTCCTTGTTATGTTTTCGGGGTTGTGTGCATACTCGATGTGATTAGTTAATATGCTTACCTTAAATGGTAAGCGTATGATATGTGAATGTGTTACATAACTATGAAAGTAATGAAATGAATGTATGATTGTATGGTTGCATGGAAAGAAGGGCACCAGTACCTAATAATATACGAGGATGGAAGGCACCTGACCCTAATAATATCTGAGGATGGCGGGCACGAGACCCTAATAATATCCGAGGATTAAGTGCACCAGACCCAAATAATATCCGAGGATGAAGGGCACTGGACCCTAATAATATCCGAGGTATGTAGGGCAAATTGCTCTTATAATGTAATGATAGTTATGCATGTATTGTGTATATTAAAGATAGAAAGTATGAATGAATGAATGTATGTATCTATGGAAGAATGATAAACAGGTTAAGTATGTAATACGTACCTTCGGGTATGTATGTGTGAATGTAAAGCAGGTTACCTAATTAACTAGAACTCACTCAACGTAACTGACTTTTAGTATGCACGAAGGTAAATAGGCTAAGGCAGCTAGCATGAATGGAGACACATTGCATTGGATTGAAGAGGCTGGCATCTTTAGAAGAATGTTATGATGTTTAATATGACTTTTATATTTTGTTTAAAGACAAAAGTTTAACTGTTATAAAAAGATTTGAATAGTTATGTTATATATGGTTGAAGTTTTATATTCCGCGAAAAGTTTAATTCACCCTAATATGTAAAACGATGTTTATGAGTAAATCCAACGCCAAAGTAGGGCACCGGGACCGGGACTTACATTTCATGCGAATCGGGTGTTGGTTACCATGAGTGAGCTGTCGGTGAAACCATTGTCATGCGATCGAACGCCGGCCACTACGACAGTCGTATGGTCATACTAAATGTGAATATGATGGACCTCTCCAAATGCAATAAAATAAACAACTAAACATGTAACAAGTTAGGCACATAGTTGATAGAACACAAGGTAAACAGTTGCTAGTGTGAATACTATAATAAGTAAAACATATATGTACGCATACGTCCCCAAAAGTTTGGAAAACAAGTAAAAAGAATGGGAGTGATTACTCACCTTATCAATAAAGCAAAGGAAGGAGTTTTATAAGAAGATAACAAACAAGTGTCACGATCGTCGAGATTTACCAACGGGAAAACCCTAAGTTAAGTAATGACGGAAAAATAACTATGGATTTATAAATAGACTAATAGAGATTTGAAATATGCGTATTTATCGATAAGGGAGTGATTATTCACCTTATCAATAAGGCAAAGGAAGAGGTTTATTAAAAAGATAACAAACAAGTGTCACGCTCGTCGAGATATATCAACAGGAAAACCCTAAGTTAAGTGATGACGGAAAAATAAGTACGGATTAATATATAGACTAGTAAAGATTTGAGATATGAACGGGTATATGGGATTATTAAAATAACTTATTTAAAATAAATCTTATAAAGGTTATTAAAAATATATAATTGTAACAAAACCAAATCTTTTAATTATAAGTATTTATTTTTCTTTATTTAAAGTTGTATTAAATAATATTAAATATTTGTTTATGAAATACATTTTGTTTAAAAAATATTTTACCAATAATTATTTTAACATATTAAATAATAAGACACGTTTTTGTTAGTGCATGGTTTTGGTCGTCTCGAGTCTTTGTAATCGTTTGTAATTTATTATTATTTTAATGTAAGGGCAATTTTGTAATTTACAAGTCCAATTCTTTATTGCAAAGGCTCATTATTTATGGATGTTTAACGAATGAGACTATTCGTATTTAACTATGTTCATTCGTTAAAGATGTTTAACGAATGAACATCTAATCGTTATTATTTTGTACCATTCATCATGGAATGTTGACAAATGGGGTATAGCGAATGAGTCATTCGATATGCCCATTAATATACTTATGTAATGAAGAAGAATGAAGGTCATTCGTTACGGAATGTGTAATGAATGGCATTCTTCTTCTGTATATAGACTGATTCTCTAAGTAATTTAACAATTGTTTAACCTATTTCTCTCTAGCCATTACTCTGCCCAATTCTATACTCATACACTTTGTTCATTATCTATTACTCGCATATCAGATAACTAGATTCGTTGATTAATCAATATGAACTGATCAATCGTATTGAATCTCAAGTAATTCTAGCTTTCTCAAGTGGTATCGGAGCTTGACGTTAGATTGTGTATGTGATTTAAGGTATTTCGTAATGAATTGATTGGATAAATCATTGATTGATTGTTAAGTTTAGATTTGAGTTTGATTTTATCAATTTAAGCTAAATTAGCACTGTGAGGTGTTAATTAGATGCTGAATTGATTGAGATCGGATTCGGAATTGAATTTGTGTTCTTTGTAGTTATTGAATTGAGGTATTATTAGAGTTTGTAATGGAATTGGACTGAGATTGTGAGTTTTGGAAACAAAGGTTTTTGTTTATATGGTTTTTGGATTTGTTTTGGTTTGGAATTGAGTGTTCATATAGGTTTGGTTTTGTCCGCAGGATAGAGACGATTGATTTGACTAGTAGATTGTGTTACTTGGTTAAGATTTGAACGATTTATTCATCGGTTTGTTCTGGATTATAGTTTGGATCTGAAAATTTCCAGATCTGGAAATCAAAACTTGAAGATTTGAATATTCATACAATCATTCGTTATGTTGAAATCATTTATGCGTTACGTGTTTGATAGTTATTCGCTATCTGCTGTTAATTGATTTGTGTCACGTGTCAAAGTTGTAACAATAGAATAACAACCTCATGTGTTACTGTAGATGATCCGTTATCAGTTATTAGTGATAGAAACACATTCGTCACCTTATTCGTCACAGAAAACCATGCGTGCCAAGATCATTCGTTACATAAACACCATATCATCTGTTACTACATTCGTCATCCTTTCGTTAAGCTAATCGTTTACATATTTGGGTGTTGATTCGTCATCATTGGATCTTCATTCGTTATAGTTATTCGTTATCATCATTTGTGAAGATTGAGTGTCATTCGTCACTTCATTCGTCACATAATTCATTAGTTCTTTCGTTATCAGATACCTTATTTGTGATACTGTTCATCATCAATCCATTTCTCACTCATTCGTTACTACCTTCATTCATTCGTTCCAACCATTCGCTATTATTATTTACCTTTTGAACCTTTAAGTATCAATCTTGAAAATTTATCACCTTAAAACTTTCATTTTAATTAATACTTTAAGATGGCTGGTTATTACGCGCTGGCATCTCAAAACGTGTTAATGCAACAGATATTACATCTCGATGCTCAGATGGGTTCACATTCAAAATGTCTACGTTTAATGGAATTTAGTGACTTTGCAAAATGGGAACCACGATTCCGAGCACATCGAGGGTTTGTATACCCAGACTACTCAATATGTCTTGACGATGTTTATACGGTTCCCATGGTTGGTAGTGAAACAACTGGTTTTACCCCAAAGGCTTTCACTTAGTATTCTCAAGAAGAAAAGAAAGCTTTGAAGATTGAAACAAAGGCATATTCACATTGACGATGGCATTACCTGATAATATTTTCCATCAAGTGGGAAGTATTAAAATATGTGCTTCCTTGTTTCAGCACATTAAAATGAGAAGTCTGAGAAATACCGAGGAGTGTAAGAAGGTTATGCTAAAGTTTCAGTTTCGGAATTTTAACTTATTGAAAGGAGAGACTGTTGAGAAGATGCTTACAAGGTTTAATCATCTAATCGCCGAGATGAATAAACTGAAGATGGAACCTAGTGAGGTTGATAAGATTGATATTGTTAAAAATGCTCTTCCGAGTTCTTACTCAACGTTTCTCATGGTGCTTAAAGAGAATAATTTATTTAAGAATGAAGATCTTACTGCAATGGAATTCATGAAGAAAGTTGAAGATAGAGAGTATGATTTGAAATGTCAAAAGTCGTCAAAGGAAACTCAAGACCCAACATTATATGGAGGTTCTTTATCATTGAGTAGTTCTACTGATTAAATTAAGCATTTCTTACTCAAACTTCACAAGATGGATCATCTCCCTTCGTTGAACCAAATGCGTGTTTCATGGCATTTGGCTCAAATGCTAATTCTAGTGGATCAACTGCTAATGTCTTCATTTCACCACGAATGTAAACATGAAAGAGGCTGAAATTTTTGTTTCCGTTCTTTGTGCATTCATGACTTCATATGAAAACTTGTTGGGTAGAAAAATTGCTATGAGTGAATTGACTCTCGAAGACTATGATCAGATTTATCCCGACGATCTAGAATTGATGGACCTCAAATGGAACATGGTTATGAATGTACGAAAGATGAAGAAGTTTATGCAATGAACTGGTAAGGATTTACCGTCATTGACAAGCGGGTTAACTTTGAAAAACTTAAGGTTAAATGTTATAAATGCCAAGAGTTTGGTCATTTTGCTAAGGAGTCTGATAAGCTGAAGAAAGAATACAACAGACTCCGTTCTTAAGACAGAAGTTCAGGAAAGAATAATACTAAAGTGAAAGATAAACCTTCTGGGGGAGATTCTTCAAAGGCTGCGGGATCACAAGATCTACTCACAATTGAAGGGACTGATTGGAACCAACGACTGTTGGGCAATGACAATCAAGCTAATCTTGCAATGTTTGGTCAAGTGGAAAATTTTCAAGATGCTAGTGGAGTGGGATTGACTTCTAAAAGTGAAGTTGAAACTGAATCAGACTCAGATGTCTCTTGAAACATGCAATCGACTACTTTTGCATGCATGGCAAAAATTGACGAGGTTAGTCCTACATATGTTTTTGTTAAATTATCAAAAAATGTGTCTTGTTCAAATTATGAAATTGTTAAGTCATAAGTTGACTTATTTAATGTTCAAGATGATTCACTAATGAAAGAACTTGTTTCAATCAATGATACATATAGACAATCGTTAGAGTCATAAAAGAAATCTAAAGATATAATTTAGGGATTGTCTGTAAGTAATCATGATCTGAAAGCATAACTTTTGGTGAAAATGACAATTAATGATAAACAATTTGAAGAGATTCTCAAACAAAAAACTAAGATAACTGAGCTTAAAAATGAGGTTCTCGAGTTTAAAAGCAAACTAGACAAGTTTATAAATTCATCTGTTTTGTTGAATGAAATTATTGAAGTATCCGGTAAAAAAAGGGTTCTAAAAACGGTTTAGGTTTTGTTGAAGTTCCTCCACCATTTCATGATTACTATTCCTAAAATCCATTTGTGGGAAAAGAAGATGTTGTAATTGAACCAGTCATTAATGTGGAGAAACCAAAACAAAGTGCCAAAGAAAATTTCACTGATAAATCTTCGACTCAAGAGCCACATATTCGAAGCAACAAAGTCTTTGTTGAGAAAGTCATCGCTGAGGATGTAGTTGAACCAGAAATTGAACACAAGGAATTGAACATTCCATGTTCAAATCACATTTCGTGTGAACATCAAGAATTTGAGAAAGATGTGTACTGTTCAAGTACATCCAAATCACAAAACCAACTAAGGTTAAAGCTAAGAAATCAGAAAAACCAAAAGTTTCCGATGCGGAGTTGATGCGGGGCATCAATCCAGCTCTCTCTAATGTAAACACTGGTCAAGTGTTGAAGTTAAAAGGTCTTAGAAAAGTGCTCAATGAAAAAGACAATTCACTTAATTTGATCAAGCCTAAGTTGATCGAAAGTTTCTTTAACAATGAAACTTCAAAGATACAGGGTCTTGAGCATGCATTTGCTAAATTTAAAGTATCAAACACAACAGATCCATTGGTTAAAGCCAAACAATTGTTAAAATATGTCAAGAAAGTTTAATTTGTTAATTCAACTGGAACTGACACGTTACAGAGTTTCTCTAATTTTTCAAATCTTGGTTTGTATATAAAAATAGAAATCTGTTACGTTTGATGACCTGAACAAAGTGCATGTTCCTGGTGTTTCTCATCAACCTTCTGTTGCACTAGTTTCTGTTAAACCACAACATGCGTTTATTGATATGAGAACTTGCTTCTTATGTGGTGAACGTGGGCACGTTGTAAGATACTGTGGAATAAACAAATCATAGAATATTCATCCGTTTATCAAAAAACAATGTAAATCAGTTCCTTTGGTTAAACAAATTCTGAAAATACCCATGTCTTGTGATGATGAGACTCACATCATGTTTTCAAATGTGAATCCATGCATGGTGATTCATGTTGATGAAAGCAATGTTAATTTAAAACCCAAATTTGTTCCTACTAAACCAATTTGTAAAAATGTGAACATAAATGCAGTTGAAGCTGCATACTTGAGACGAAGGTCAAAAAGGCCAGTGACTTATTCACAAGAAGCTAAACCGCATTTGGATTCAATCAAGATTAATTCTTCAAATGAAATTAAAGAGGTGCCCGAGACTGAGGTCTGGGCTACCTTTTGAACTAATCATTTTACCTTTATATGCAGAGTTTATACAAGACTATATATGGTGAAAACTGGATTATGGATAGTGGATGCTCTCATCATATTACCGACAAGATTGACCTACTAACCAATGTCAAGAATATTCAAGGTGGTTATGTAGCATTCGCGGGTAATTCTGGGGGAATGATTACGAAGGAAGGAGATGTTTGGAATGCTAGTATTTCATTCGAGAAATTAAATTGTTGTGATAAGGTGGATCATAATTTGCTGAGCGTGTCTTAGATTTGTGATAAAAACTATACCACTGTGTTTACTCTGACAAGGAGTGCATAATACTCAAACCAGGATATGTTCTACCATATGAGATCTCCTAGGTCAAATGATATTTATGTACTTAATATGAGTACTAAGGTATCGATTAAGACTTCTGTTGGAACGTGTTTTGTCTCAAAAGAAACTGAGAAAGACTCGATCAATGGCATAAGCTTATGGGTCACATTCATGTCAGAAAGATGAACTATCTGATGGAAAATGATTTGGTAGATGGGTTTCCCTGAAAAACTTTAAGCTGACCAATCACTGTGTTGCATACAAGAAGGGCAAACAGAAGAAGAAGTCTCACCCGACTAAGTTAATTAATTCCATTGATACTCCTCTGGAATGACTTCATATGGATTTGTTTGGTCCTAAGAATTGTGCGAGTATTGCTGGAGATTGGTACTGTCTAGTTGTCACTGTTGACTACTCAAGGTACTCATGGGTGTTATTTATGAGTTCTAACGATCAGACACCAGTTCTTGTTCAAAATCTAATCACAAAGATCGAATCACTTTACAAGCACAAAGTGAGACGTATTAGGAGTGATAATGTTACGAAGTTCAAAAATTCTATATTGGACTTCTTTTGTATTCAAAAGGAAATCCATCAAGAATATAGTGCTTCATATGTACATCAACAGAATGGTGTGGCTGGACGGAAGAACCGAACATTGATTGACGCAGCAAGAACTATGCTTGCAGATTCAAAGCTTCTTATTCAATTTTGGAATGAGGCAGTGAACACTGCTTGCTGCACACTCAATCGTGTTCAGACGGTTAAAAAGCTGGGTAAGACGAGTTATGAGCTTCAGAATAAACGTAAGCTTAATTTAAAGTTTTTGGAACCTTTCGAGTGTCATTGCACGATGTTGAAGAGAGATACGGGAAAATTCAAAGAAAAGGCTATTGATGGTTATTTCTTGGGGTACGCATCGCCTACGAAACGCGTCTTCAACTTCACTTAGGGATGTGTTAAGGAATGGTATCATGTTGATTGCCAGAGTTGGCAAGGGTCCTGATTAGATTTTTGACTATGAGAGTTTATTTAACTCGTTTACTCCCATAGTTGGCCTCCCTAATGAAGACTTGGTGCGTGCGTATTTGGAAGATCAATTGTTTTCCACACCGAGGACTTTGACTTATAATTATGATAATTTTCCACAAGATGATTATCATGATACATCTGATGTTATTTCTATTTCATCGGATGATGGTCATTTTGTTGATTCTTCTTCAATACCGTTTCCTGATACTCATGAGGTTGGGGAATCATCTCATGATGCTAAAGAGAATCTCAATAATTTAACCGATAATGTTGTTGTTGCAACATCATTGGTGATCTTGATGCTGGTGTTCAGACACGTCATCATATTGCTAGTGCCAATGATTCTAATGTATTATGTGCATATGTCATATGCATTCATCAGGAATCATGAATCTCGCACAATATACCTGCTTTCTTTCTCAAATGGAACCAACGAGTGTTCGTAGGGTGCTTGAAGATTCGTCTTGGGTAGAAGCTATGCAAGAAAAGTTGCAGCAGTTCAGTCGACTCGGTGTTTGGGATCACATTGATAAGCCTGATAGAGTTAAGAAGCCTATTCCGACCAAATGGGTCTTTAAATGTAAGAAGGATGATCGTGGGGTCATCGTTAGAAATAAAGCACGCCGGTTGTGCAAGGATTTCACCAGCAACAAGGCGTAGATTGGAGGTCATACATATATTTTTGGCCTATGCAGCTTTCAAGAATATTAAAGTTTATCAAATGGACGTCAAGAGTGCGTTTCTCAATGGTAAGTTCATGAAGAGGTGTTCGTGAAATAGCCTCCTGATTTTGAAGATCCGAACTATCCTGACCGTGTTTACCATTTAAACAATGCTCTTTATGATCTACACCAAGTCCCAAGAGCTTGGTACGACACGTTTGCTCACCATCTGACGGATAGTGGTTCAAATGTGGAACTATGAATTATACTCTTTTCTACAAGATTGTCGGAGAAAATTTTCTCCTCGTCCAGATTTATGTCGATGACATCATATTTGGTTCTACGAACGACAAGCTGTTTAAGGATTTTGAGAAGTCAATGCAGGCGAAATTTGAGATGAGCTCGATAGGGGAAATGAAATTCTTCTTAGGGTTGCAGGTTCATCAGTCTGACGCTGGAATTTTTATACATCAGATGAATATGTGAACGACGTCTTGAGCCGATTCAAGATAACTGCCCGAAAAATCCCTTCGACGCCTCTACCCGTGGGTCACAATTTGTCATTGAATGAACTGGAGGATACCGTTGATCCTACCCTATACCGAGTTATGACAGGTTCTTTAATGTGTCTCACTGATTCTCGTCCTGATATCATGTTTGCTGTTTGTTTATGTGCCAGGTACCACTCGAGTCCCTAGTGACTCATTTGGCGGTGATTAAACGTATACTTCACTATCTGAGGGTAATTCTGACACCGGATTATGGTATCCCAAGGATGATAGCTTTGATCTCACTGCACTTTCTGATTCGGACTACGGTGGTTGCAAAATTAACTTCAAGTCAACTACGGGGGGGTGCAATTACTAGGAAGCAGGCATGTTTCCTTGCAGTGTAAGAAGCAGAAACCGGTCTCCAATTCAACCGTGGAAGCAGAGTATGTGGCAGCCTTGAGTTGCTGTTTACAGGTTCTTTGGATCCAGCAACATTTGCGGGATTACGGATTGAAGTTTCTTACTACTCCTATATTTACTGATAACTCAGCTGCTATTTGTATCACCAGGAACCCCATGCACCACTCTAAGACGAAGCATATTGGTGATATCATTTTATCCGTGATTGTTTTGAAAAAAATTAATCGTTCTGGAGAAGGTGCACACGGATTTTTAGAAAGCTATCTGTTTACCAAAGAGTTTGATAAAACTCGCTTTAACTTTTTTGCTTTGTTTAAACGGATTGAAAACTCTTGATGATATCCTTAAGCTCGGATAATCAACTTTTAGTTTGTACAACTTTTATTTTATTTTCGTTAATTTAAAATTTTGGTTTTTGGCGGAGAAAAAGGGAAAAATACAAAAATATTGTGATTTTTGTTTGAATAGAGAAAAACCAAAAATATTCGAATATTCCAAGAATACAAAAACATTAAAAAACGCTCCTAAAAATGAGTATTGAAGAAAAAAGAGAATATAATAGTACATTGATCATCTAGTCCCATATCCCGAAAGAAATAAGCTTAAAAGACTGTGTGCTTAGCTGCATTGGTAGGTCTTAAACAAACCGTTAGAGTAAAGTATGTGATATAAACATAAGAATTGCCAATTTGAAAGAGGTGTTAGTCTCCTCCAAAAGTCTCGGTAATGAAGGCAGAAATGTAATAGCCTGTCATACTCAATCCTTATGTCTGTTTGATCACCAAAAATAAAAGTTCTAAATAAAATGCATCTTGTTTATGGTTAACACTTCAACGGTGTATGGTCTTATGGTCTCAAATCCTGTATTGATGGGATGCATTCGGTTTCTGGACAATGTTAGTCTTTATGCTGTTTATTTTCTGGATATTCAAAATCTAAATATTTTAAAAGCTTTTAGAGCAAACCTAAAGTCAATAAACTTGTTCACTGCTGTACTTCGTATAAACTCATTACTTACTTGATCAAAATCCGCTTTGAGTCATACATTGTTCCTCTCTTACGTGCGTCTTAATAACATTAAGAAACGGACCCCAAGGGATACATTGTCTGTAAGCCTATAGATGAACTCGAGCATACTCACTCACAATAAAGGAAGTTTGGTGTATTGCTTGATAACGGAGGTATAACTTGTAGTGGGGATTATGAGCTTAGATTGCTTAATTAATATAAATCATATATTTTGATCTTCGGGCATAATGGTTTAAGTCAAGTTGGGGTGACATGGTAAAAGTCAAATTAAGCCTGAATCGAGATTAGAGTCTAATAGTTTCTGATAATTTGTGCTTTAATTGAACCTAAATCATATCACAAAAATGCTTGAAAGTTTGTTCTAATATTTAAGTGGACAACAATATCAATGAACGATATAACACCAGTCATGATAACGCTGAAATATAAAACTGAGGTGAAATGGCGATTTGGTCAATATGATTATCTGCTCAACTCACAAAAATTCGTGCTGCTTTCATAGAATAGATTTCATATTGTCTTAGTCTTATTTGTTTTTAATTCGAAAATATACAAAATCCAAAAATATTTTGTTTTTATTTTTTGATTTCTGCTTTATTTTCGATTTCCGAGCTAAAAGATACTAATTTGAAAAAAAAAAATACCAAAAATATTTTCCCACGTTTTTATTTAATTAATTTTATGTTAATCGACTTTAATTTAATTATTTTTAACTTATGTGTTTTGAACGAAAAACACGGTAAGGTATTGCATTTTACCCCGAATGGTAAAGTACTTAAGGTAAAGTTCATTGGGACACGGGTTTCGATGTATTATTTAATTATTAATTATTGAAAATGAAAATTTTCATTTTTTTAGAATTTTTAATCCTCATTCGTTATTTTGAGAATAACGAATGGAACCTATTCATTGTTATTATGAATAACGAATGATGTTCATTCGTACTTTTAAAGTATAACGAATATGCTTAATATGCTTATTCGTTAAACTCATTCGCTTTCACTACATTGATATCGTATGACCACATTCATCATTTATAATTATAACGAATGAAGGACAAATCATTGTTGATTTGTTATAAAATTGAAGTTAAACTTGATTCGTTAAATTTGTGTAATGAATGAAGAAACGAATACGGGTCATTCGTTAATTTTGAATTAACGAATGAACCTATTCGTCTGCATAGGGTTGCGTGCAGATCTAACTGTATATAATGAACAGTTGGTGAACGAATTGCCTCATTCGTTCACCTTGTTTATACCAAAATCTAAGAGAAACCTTGCCAAAATTTTACAAAATTTCCAGCCTCCACTAAATCAAAATTTGTTGATTGATTAAGAAACACAAGGTAAATACGAATCAAACGCGATGAGTCTCGTTGAATTTCATTAACATATAATGGTTTAATTAATCGAATGTTTTACCGAATATCTATATCAATCACATGAACTAGTAGCACATGGTGTATTGATGTTTAGTTGATTAGGGTGAATAGACGATGAGTATACGAGTTCAATGATACATTTTTTGTATTGATTCATCGTTATTCATGGTTAATTGTATATCTGGTGCATGTTGACTGTCCAAGAACTTTCAATTTTGACTTTGACTATGGATAGTCAAACTTAGATAATTATTGGTGCTTATTCGTTATAATCAACAAATGGATGATCATTCGTGTCTAATTGATACGAATGAACACATTCATTGAATCTCAATAACGAATAAGTCATATTCGTGTGATTTTGTAAAGAATTAATCTCTAATGCATTTTATAGAATTCACGAATGGTTTTACTCATTCTTTATTCATTCGTTCGCCTTTTTGAGACAACGAATCAAACCATTCGTTATAACAAATGAAGCCATTCGTCATAATGAATGATATAGCTAATGATACTTAACCAGAATGAAATTTAATTAAGTATTTAATAAAAATTTGATTTTTAATATAATTAAGTTCGGTTTTACTAATCTTTGGGTTTTGTGATTACAGCAATGGCTAACGAAATCATTCCCGATGCTCCAGCACAACAGAATCCTATCAATCAAGAGGATCCTGTGCCCCAGTTGCTGAACCATAAGTTACTGCATGGCAAGAACAACCTCAAGTATAGCAACAACGACAAGCACTAGTCGCTCCTGAATTGGCTTATGACAAGAAGCACAATATATGTGGGTTTATGCAGGAGAATTTTGCTGATCAAGACTTGTTTGGAAATATTGTTACTTTCTTACGCTGATCCCGGATCTATTTTGCTATAACTGCTAATATCCCAGTATATTTTAGCGTGATCCGCCCATTTTGGGATACGGCTAAGTATGTGGAGTCGGAGAACCACATAGTTGCAGAGATTAACTAGACGACTATCACTATAACTCTAGGTGTGATACGTTGGGTGCTGAGATTTAATGATAACTTGGACATTCCATGTGAGTTCGATAAAGCATTGATCCGAGGATTATTTCAGAGGTAATTCTACATGGGTAGGGATGGCAAAAAAACCCGAACCCGATGGGTATACCCGAAGCATCCGGGCTGGGTAAACGAGCATGGGACCGGTATGGGATTAAAAAATTATTTTTTTCGGGTTCGGGTACGGGTATGAGATTGGGTGATACCTGACCCGATTACCCGAAATATATATACCCGATTACCCGCAATTATACCCGAAATATCTTATGTACATTTTTAGTTTTATATCTATTTAATACTTTAATTAATAAGTCAATACTTTAATTTTTTATTTATGAATAAAGGTTCCCATGTGACTCTTCATATAGCTTATCCAATTAATAGGTTTAACACTGCCACCAAGATTTTAGTTACTCAATGAGACTCATTATTTCATTAATACAACTGTCACTCCCCTTAACCCTAATATCATTGACGAGAACGTGGTTCATCTCCAGAAGTGATATCATTCATCCATTCATCTAATCAGTTGCAAACTTGAAGCCTAGAAGGTAAGTTTTCTCCTTCTTTATCTTTTAACTGTTATTCTTTTAATAAACTTCTATTCTATAGTAAACAAAACAAACTAATAAGTAGCCCCCTAATGAATTAATGGGTCATATATACTTGAAAGTTTTACTCATCTGTCGTGCTAATGGCCTGTTGTAAAGAATATGATTTGGGTTTTGGAGGAGATCAATTTGTTTATGTATTTGGTAGTGGGGGGACTTGGATGATTTAATACTAATTTATCATAGAATGCAACCTACACACACATTGCTTATCATTGCTTATGATAATGCTAATTTATCTTCATGTGCTACTGTGCCTTTTTAGAATTTCTTCTTCGTTTGAATTAATTTGTAGAATTATTTTTAGTTTTTTATTCATGTGATAACTTTATGTTTATATATTACTTTTTAGGTAATATGGATATGGAAGGAGAAAGAATCATAAACTGTGATAGATCGAAAACAAATACACATGATGGTAGTGATCAAGAAAATCATCAAACTCTAGAACAAGAACATGAACAAGAACAAGATCAACAAACTCAAGATGAGAGCAGTCGTGTTGAGAGAAAGAAAATTAGTTTCAGAAGTATGGAAACATTTTTAAAAAGATAAAGGTGAATGGTGAGGACAAGGCAGAGTGCAATTATTGCCTGTCCAAATTAGGAGCAAAGAGTAAAAAATGGGACACGCCATTTACATGCTCAAATGAAAAGTTGTAAGAAACGAAAAAATAAAGATATACGCCAACAAGTGTTATAGATGAATAAGATAAAAACATCAGGACCATCAGATCTTTCATGCTACAATTTTGACGCTAATAGGTCAAGAAAAGATCTTGATGAGATGATAATTGTGCATGAGTATCCACTTACTATGGTTGATCATCATGGATTTAGAAAATTTGTGGGGAGTCTTCAACCTTTCTTTAAGGTTCCATCTCAAAATACCCTCAAAAGTGACATATTGAAGATTTTTTTATTATGAAAACAGAAGACAATGAGGTATAGCTTATTATTTTTTTATTAAATATTTATTAATTTATGTTCATACTAATGATTATTTATTTTAGGATATTGGAGAAGAATACGACTAGAATTGCAATAACCACAGATATGTGGACATTAAGCAATCAGAAAAAGGGATTCATGGCGATTACTATTCATTTCATCGATGACAACTGGAAGTTGCAAAGTCGAATAATGAGGTATATCATGTTATATTTATATATAAATTTCCATTTAATTGTTTAACTAATTCTTAAAATATTACACTAGGTTTATTTATGTTCCTTGTCATCCTACTGCTGAAGTTCATGCCAATGTATTATATGAGTCCATGTGTGATTGGAACATAGATAGGAAAGTTTCAACGGTAGCCGTTGATAATTGCTCAACAAATGATTTGTTGATTAACCTATTGCTAGACAAACTATCTATGGGTGATCTTATTTTAGAGGGACAATTATTTCATATGTGTTGTTGTGCGCACATTCTAAATCTAATTGTCCAAGATGGGTTGTCGGTTATTTCTAACGGGATAGAGAAAATTAGGGATAGTGTTGGTTTTTGGACAGCAACACCCAAACGCCTTGAGAAGTTTGAAGAAGCGGCTCGACATTTAGCAATTCCATCGACAAAAAGGTTTTCCCTTGATTGCAAAACTCATTGGAATTCAACATACCTGATGTTGAAAGTTGCTATTATCTACAAAGATGTTTTCAAACGTCTTAAGCAACAGGATACTCATTATAATAGTTTGCCAACAGAAAAAGATTGGGAGTTAGCTTCCAAATTTGTAACAAATTGAAGGTGTTTCATGATATGACCGAATTGATTTCTGGATCAAAATATCCAACAACAAATATATTTTTCAAATATATATATGAAATAAAGTTTGCATTGGACAAGTGGAGTAGATATACGGAGAAAGTGATTGAGGACATGGCCTAGATAATGATTTCAAATACAATAAATATTGGTCAGTCGTTCATGGGTTTATGGGGGTAGCAGCTATTTTAGATCCTCGCTACAAGTTGACAATTATGAAGTATTTATTTCCCAAGCTTTATGATTCAGCAAATGCTGAAGTTGAGAACCATAAAAAATTTACATATGAATTGTTTGAAGACTATAAGACAAAGAGTTATGAGAATGTAAGGAGCAAAGATTATAGTAGTCCGACTTCAAACAATGACAAGAGTGAAAGTGGATTGTTTGATGACTACTCATCATATGTTGACAATGAGAATACATCAGGTATGGCTACATTTTCTTTGTTTACGTCATTGTAGATTATATTACTACACATTTGATATTTTAACTAACATTGTGGGACTCAAAACTACAAACTAAAATGGATAGTGCTGAGCCACGGACAATAACCTAATATAATATTATTATTATCTACTATCATTCCTATTCTCAGTCCACCCCCAAATGAACCCAATCGAGACATCCACCCCTACCCCATCCCCAAAAAGAATAAATTAATTTTATGTTTATTACAATGACAAAATAACTAAGTGTACTTAATTAAGTTTTGATGCTTCTATATTATATTTGGTACATGATGTTTGACAATCGTAAGTTTTTTCTATTGAAACATATATAAGCACCGCGTGTTAAATATTAAATTGTGATGTTCATGAATAGAGTATCTATAGAATACCTTGTCAACTTACATGAGGTATTCATTCACATGCCCTCTCACTGTACTTACTCTCATACTTTAGTATTTTCTCTCTTAAAAATTGTACTGATTCTCACGCCGGATGGTAGTTACGGGAAGACCCCCCCCTCTTGTCCTTCCCGTGACGAGACTCACGGTGTTTGTTTTGCAGGTTCTGGTCATTGGACTTTGGAAAGTACTCATATTGTGTTGGTTGTATCGTATCCTACCCTGTAGACTCTTTGGATACAGGATCCGACCAGGGGAACGGATCCGTGTTTCTTCATTGGCGTCATCCGTTTTAGTGTTAGAACTGCATAAGTTTTCGCTGGTTTTTGGGTTCGTTAAGTATGAGTAAGCTTCCTGAAGGGCCGACGGGAACTCCTGCACCTACTTCACGTGTTACTAACACGGAAGTACCTGAAGATATTGCTTCGAATGTTTTTGCACGTGTCACAGCTCCGGGTTCACGATTCACCGATGTAACACCAGGTGGTCGTACTCTTGAGCGTGTCACAGCACCAACTGGGCCAACTCCCACTAATTTGGGACATATTACGGCACCAGAAGGTTCCAATCTGGGTGATCTCGGACGAATTATGGGAGAAACCCGCCGAACTCGATCAGTATTGGATCTGGAGGATGATTCAGGCGATTATGATCTGGCGGGGGCTCGTCGACATAATTCCAGATCTGGGGGACCACTATCTCCGGAAGAGTGGCTCCGCGTACAGCAAGAGAGTTTGGCAGCTGAGTATGAGCGTAGAGTTCGTAACGAACGCTTTCATGCCCGCACTCTGACTTATGAAGAATCTCCCTGGAGATCTCTTTCTCCTCCACCAACAGTGAGAGGAAGTCAAATCCATTATAGTCAACAGACGGAGCAAGAGTTCGGCGAATTACGGAGGTTACGCCCTCGTCCTCGAATGGACATGCGAATACCATCTTATGTAGATGAGTATGATAGTTACGATTCAACCTATCACCTAGGAGACTTCAGTTTTTACACTGGTGACAGCAGGATGCGTCCGCGGAAGAGAAGCAGTCGCCAGCAGAATATAGTCTGTCACACTGTGTACCATAGCGATGTAGAAGAAGATTTCACTAAACCGTATCGCGCAGCATCTTTTGCTGAAAAATAAAAGTTCATAACAAGCATCGCTACAGCACTTTTTCTTGTCAATGCTAAGATAACTACATCGGTGGGTAAATATAATGGAATGACTGATCTGAGCGATCATCTTCAAAATTTTGTGGCGGTAAGTGGTGTTAGCGGATGGACGCTCCCTTATTGGTGTCACATGTTCGCATTGACACTAACAGGGGCAACGAAAGAATGGTTTGAAAAGTTACCTGATGGTCAAATTTCCGGCTGGGATGACCTAGTGAAAAACTTTCTCAACAGTTTAGCCAGCAAAAGAAACATAATCGTGACCAGTCAGAAATTTTGGACGTTGTCCGCCGAGATAACGAATCCATGGAAGATTTTATTACCAAATTCAACGACGAAAGTCAAAACATCTACGGAATAAGCAAAGATATGCTTCGCGGTGCCTTCCGCAAGAATGTCAAATGTGATGCGTTGATCCGCACACTAACAGGTAGGGATGGAATGCCAAAAGAATGGGACGATATCATGACCGCGGCGAAGTTGTTTGCCAGAACTGAAAAAACATTGGGATATAACAATTCAAAGCAGAAATTAAAAGTAGAGTTCCAAACTCCACGACCCAATAAACAGGCAAAAGGGGCCAATTTGGTCAAGACTTCAGCCGAATACGGAGGTATCAAAGCCATTCGATGCAAGGTCTCTCATTGGCAACAAAAACAAAGTAGGACCCTCGAATCGAGGTCCCAACAATTGGACTCCACTTTCAAAGACTCCTGCTGAAATCCTCACCATAGAGAATGTGAATTTCAGGAAACCACAACCACTCACGAGGAGGTCGTTTCTCGATGCCAAGAAACATTGCTCGTTCCACGACGACATCGGTCACCACACGAACGAATGTAATGCATTGAAAAGCAATATTGAGGCGGCTGTAAAGTACGGGAAACTTGGACATTTGGTGAAAGGTGGAAAGCCCGGGACTGGTAAGGCTTCCGCGCAAGATAATCAGGGCCCGCCAAAAAAGCAAGTCAAGGAATTAAACGTTCATATGATCCAAGGCGGATATAGGGTTGGAGGAAAGAGACGAGAATCCGAATAATGAAGAGTGGAAGAATGAGCCAGTGATTTTTCCACGAATCAAAGAAGGTCCCAGTAACAAGAACCCCTTGATCATCACTGCCCTCTTCGGCCACTATCGCTCCCAATATGTTTTCTTCGACACTGGTAGTACATCTGACATCATGTACGAACAATGCTTTGAGCAACTTAACGAGGAAGATAAGGAGAGGTTGAAGCCTATTCATGCTCCTGTATCTGGATTCGGAGGTGAGATAATGCACCCGCGAGGGGTGATCTCATTCCCAGTCACTCTAAGTGACGTAGTTCATTCAAGGACCGAGGTGGTCGAATTTTTAGTTTTACCAGCAACATCGAAACATGACATTATCCTGGGACGGGAAGCGATCGGAGATTTCAATGCTCATCCTTCCACAGCACACGGTGCAGTTGGAATTCCAACTTGTACCGGAGTAGCTATCATTCATGTCAATTGCCATTGTTTCGCGACGGAAAGTTCTAAACCTAGCAAGATTCTGAAACAAACCCGACGGACAGAACCCGAGAAATGGATGTTAAACAAGAAATTCCTAGAACAAACTGTAACAATTGGACCTGCTATCTCTGAGATAGTGAGGACGTTTTTGAAACAGTTGTTAACAAAGAATGTTGATGTCTTCGCATGGCAACCTGCGGACATAACTGGTGTACCGTGGACTATTGCGGAACATAAACTAAGGGTAAACCCAATGTTCACACCAATTGTCCAGAAAAAACGTAAGATGGGTCTGGAACAAACAAAAGCAATGAATAAGCAAGTTTAGGATCTCTTACATGCGGGAATTGTTCGTCCAATCCAATATCATACTTGTGTCGCCAATCCGGTTATCGTCCCTAAAAGCAATGGGACATGGCGGATGTGTATAGATTTCAAGGATCTAAAAAAGGCATGTCCCAAAGACTATTTTCCGTTGCCAGAGATTGATCTCAAAGTTGATGCAGTGGCTCCATTTAAATTCAAATGCTTTTTAGATGCTTACAAAGGCTATCATCAAATCCGCATGGCGGCGGGAGATGAAGACAAGACTGCGTTCTGAACAGACCAAGGCACATTTTGCTACAAAATGATGCCATTCGGTCTAAAAAACACGGGGGCCACATATCAACGATTGATGGATATAACATTTAAAAATCAGATTGGTTGAAACTTGGAAGTTTATATGGATGACTTGGTAATCAAAAGCATTGAGGAAGATCAAATGTTGAGAGACATCGAAGAGACATTTGAAACCTTAAGGAGTATCAAAATGAAGCTGACTCCAGCCAAATGTTCATTCGGGATGGAAGAAGGAAAATTTATTGGAGTAATTGTTACTGATGCGAGTTTCAAGGCTAATCCGGATAAAATCCAAGTCGTAGCCCACATGCCTTCTCCTTCCTCCCTCAAAGAGGTTCAGACACTTAATGGTCGATTGGTTGCCTTGAATCTCTTTTTGGTGAACCATGCAGCTAAATCCTATCCGTTCGTCTCAACACTAAGAAACTGCCTCAAGAAGGCACAATTCAAATGGATCCGGAAGCTGAACAAGCTTTTTTGGAAGTCAAAATGCGCCTAATGGAGTTGCCCACTCTAACAGCACCTTCCTCGGGGAACCTTTGACGTTGTACTTATCCGCCTCCGAAATTGCCATTGGAGCTGTACTCTTGACGGATAGAAAGAACGTTCAAACAACGAACTATTACGTCAGCAGAACACTATCAGACCTGGAAACCAAATATTCAATGCTGGAAAACTCGTTTTAGCAATGGTCTACGCTGCTCGACGTCTCCGCAAGTACTTTCAGGGGCACCCCATCAATGTGTTAACTGGATACAAACTCAAGAACGTTCTGAGTAAGCCGGAATTGTTTGGGCGATTGGAAAAATGGGTCATCGAGCTGGGTGAACATGCGATAGAATATAAAACCAGGCCAGTAACTAAGGGGCAAGTATTGGAGGACTTTGTCACTGAGGTCCCGCAACACAAAGAGAAAGAATGTTTGATTGAGCAGCAACCCCAAGCACCTTCGGAACAAGGACAAATTTGGTCACTGTTCACGGACGGGGCTTCAAGCAGTGAGGGATCTGGTGCATGCCTCAAGCTAGTCAATCCTGAAGGCCATGAATTTACATACGCCATAAAGTTAGACTTCAAGAGTACTAACAACGACGCGGAGTATGAAGCTTTCCTGGCGGGCCTACAGATAGCCAAAAAGCTTGGGGTAAAACATTTTGAAGCTCGCGTGGATTCCATGTTAATTGCGGGACAGATCAATGGCACATACGAAGCAAAAAATAACGTAATGGCTTCGTACATGTCACAGGTGAAAGATTTGATGCTTCAGTTTTCTTCATGCAAAGTAATTCACATAAAACAAAGCGAAAACAAGTCAGCAGATGCCCTTAGCAAGTTGGCTTCAACGAATTTCGAACACTTTGCTAAGGACATTCGCATTGAAATATTGGACCGCCTATCCGTCCCGCAACATCAAGTCTTGGTAATTCAAACGAGAGTAGAATCTTGGATGACGCCCATCATAGCATACCTGTCATCAGGAGCTCTCTCGGAAGAAAGAATCGCAGCTCGGAAAATAAAACACAAGGCCTTGAACTATCAGATGCATGACGGTGTTTTATACCGACGTTCCTTCCTCGGTCCACTACTCAGATGTGTGGATGCCGAGGACGCGAACTATTTAATCAGAAAAGTTCATGAAGGCATCTGTGGTCTTCACGCAAGCCCGCGAATGGTCGTAGCGAAGCTGATGAATGCCTGATATTACTGGCCGGGAATGCATCTGGACGCTGTGCATGAAATCAGGAAGTGTGATTCATGCAACGTCATGATCCCAACATGCTACGACCAAAAAATGAACTAGTTCCAGTCACTTCTGCCTGGCTGTTCCAGAAATGGGCTATTGACATAACGGGACCTTTCCCTGAAGCCCCGGGACGCGTCAAATTTTTAATAGCAGCCATCGACTACTTCACGAAGTGGGTGGAAGCCAAACCAGTTGTGTCCATAACAGCGGCAAGTGTTAAGAAATTCCTTTGGGAAATCATAATCTACCGGTTTGGTCTTCCGTTGGAACTGGTGAGTGACAACGGTACTCAGTTCGCGGAAATGGGCTACAGGAATGGCTGAAAGAACTACATATCTCCCAAATCTTCACATCCTTAGCCCATCCGCAAGCGAATGGTCAGGTTGAGCGAACCAACCGGACAATTAAGGAAGGAATCAAAGCAAGGTTAGGAACTAAACGGATGGGTTAGGTTGACGAGTTGCCCCATGTACTTTGGGCCTTCCGCACCCAAAAGAATTTTAGTAATTCTGAGACCCCCTTTAGTCTAACCTACGGCACAGAGGCCATGATTCCAGCCGAGATTGGAATCCCATCCGCAAGAGTTCTATTGAACGATGATAATGATCATGAACTCCGGATGAACCTTGACCTCCTCGAAGAGAGAAGGGAACTGACATCGATCCGCGAGCACAATTATAAACGCCAACTGCAAAAATATTATAACTCGCGGATCCAGAATTGCGAGTTCGATGCGAGAGACTTTGTCTTCCGCAACAATGAAGCCTCCGGGCAAGAGCCTCTGGGCAAATTGGCCCCAACTTGGGAAGGACCTTATAGAGTTAAACCAGTATTATCTAAAGGTGCTTATAAGTTGGAAAAGTTGGACGGGACTGAGGTCCCTAGAACTTGGAACGGAGCCCAATTGAAGAAGTGTTACATATAGTACGATTTTCCTTTTTGGCCTGCGTGCCCAAAGAAATTAGCAGAAAACATGTAATTTCATCTTTTGTAATTCGGCATTATGCCTGATCTATGGAAATTTTGTATCAGTCACATGTAATATGTATGTAATCCTTTATTGACAAACAAGAAGATCCTACAAACACTTATATTATGTGAAATAAGACAAAGTATACCGGATGGAACAAGGCTTCTTTATATATGCAAATGGGATAACAACAAAATTGATAAGTTACAATACTAAAAAAAAAGAGAAGAAAAATATATATACAGAGGAAGCTATGCCTATGATGTCACGCCTTCGTGCTCCGCGTTTTCGCCTTTCGCATCGTTCAGGTCATCCTCATCTTCCTCAGCAAGACCAAGGAGATCTTTTAACTGATCTATGCTATCCTCCTTATCCGCAAGCTCAGATATCTGCTCCGCAAGAGAAAACTTTAAAGTATCAAAAGTTTTTGTTTTCTGAACAATTATGGTAGCAGTATCTTGGCCGTACAAAACATATTCTTCCGGAAGCTTGGATTCTAAAGCAAATTTGTAGCCTTCCTGGAAGCCTATTTGACGTCTAGCTTGTGTGGACGCATTCAAAAGAATGGTGACACAATCCCCTAGTTCATCACTCGCTCGGACTTGGGTGATAACCTGGCAAATAAAATGTAAGCAAGTGTTTCACGAGTGATCATGACAATATAAAAACACAGTTACCTGGGGATTCCTTCCGCCAGCAGCCATTTCTTATCCGCCTTAGCCCGGACAAGCTCCATTTTATGGCCGGCACATTCTAAAGCTTGTTCCTGGCTCTTAGCAGCAAGATTAGCCAAACGCTTATCTTTGGCCGTTGATTCAGCCTGTAGAGTTCTGACTAACTCAGCTTGTTCATCCAATTGCTTTTGGAGAATAGCTTTGGCTTCTTCAGCGACAGAACGAGCCGCCTTCTCTTCCTCCAGCGCACGACGGCTCTCCTTGACCTCATCCATGGCTTCAAGGGTTTCTTTCTTGGCGTCTATCACTTTAACTTCAATCTCCTCCCATGCCTCATTCATAACCAACCAGTCTTGGCATATCTCTTGACATGTGGAAACCGCATTCGCCATGCAATAGGAATGAGTGTTCAGTAGCTCCTGGCGAACACGAATGCGTTGACGTGCTCTCTCCACGGGAGGAAGGCTCTCTCGCAAGTACTCGAAGCACACATCCGAGTCGCTAAAAACTGAATCTCGGCGTAACGACCACTGTGGACGGTGTACTGGAGTATCTTCCTCATGCGGAGGCGAAGACTTTTATCGTCCAAAAGTAAATGCACTAACTCCCCCTTGATCCTTAAAATGATGGAAAATGTAGGAGGGTGACATAACGTGACCTCAAAAGTTCAACCACCTTCTCTTTATGAGGAGAGAAGTCCGTTACAATGATGGGATCGTTGGCGGTGTTAGGTGGTGGAGACAGAGGAGGACTTGAGATCTTCAAACCTGAAACATCTTCAGAAAGATTCGTCAGGGCCACTGTAAGAGAACAATCATCCGTCAATAAAACACGTTTGGCATAATATAATTATCAAAACTCAGAGAATGTCAAATCTACTCGAGGAAATATCTTTGGAAGAAATTTCTTGGAGGAGGGCTTCCAAATTTACTATCTTTTGTTTCTTGGACGGGGCGACCTTAGTGGGTTTAACTTTACGTTTGCCAGCCACCTTGGAAACTCCCGCGTCGACAGCTCGTGGCTCCACCTCGACGTTAACATCACCAGCAATGGGACGATCGCCCCCGGTAGTGACATCAACACCTTCATTGTCCTTCGCATGGCTGGTAGTTGCTTTCTGACGACTCAGGCCTACAGTTGAATGCACGACATTAGTAGCATCAACTAGTAAACTTCCCTCGCAGAATGATGACTCCTCGCTAGACGAAAAGAGTATAATCACTCCGCTGGAAGTAATAGCAGGCACGGGTCGGGGTTGTAAAATGCCCTCACCTTTCTGAACGAATTCTTGAACAAACACCTCACCTTTAGCGTACATCGCTTCGGAAACCACAGGTTCCGAATGAAACGCGGTGGGAAATAGAAAGTTGACGCATGTGCGTTCCAAGAATGGCACGTCCCTTGGATCGATTGGACGGCGCACCATCAATCCCCATTTATGGTCCAACAGGGTATCGAAGGCGGAACCCTCACCTGTACAAACAATAACAAAAGTCAGGAATCAGACACTTATTAATTGGAAATGGCCATAGGTGGCTCATCTTAACACTCACCATCTCCCCTTTGTGTATTGGGTGCATGGGAGTTGGTGTTGCGGTCAGTGTCGTGAACCACGGAAGACCCTCATGAGCAGCGGCGGGAACCACTGGCATCGCATCCTCCGCCTTGCGATAAGTCATCGTGAAAGGAACAACATCCTCTCGGATCCAGAAAAATTTTGGCTTCCAACCATGGAGGCTGCGGATCCACTCCATACCAATAACTCCCTTCCCTATGGTGGCAAAGCTATACCAACCATCGGGTAGGTCATCTTGTAAAAAACGGCAAACATGCCAACAGACGGTTCAAAGTCATGAGCTTGACAACAGAATTCGAAGTGTCGAATTCTTAACATTTCAAAAGGATGGATTTGTGATATATGAATTCCGTAAGTTGTCAAGATTGACTGCACAAACCTCGTCACCGGTATCCGGAAGTTTCCTTTTGTAAAATGATCCACATAAACAACCAATTTCTTCGGGGGTGGATTGGTTGCGATAGAACCGTTCGTCGGACGCTCCGGCTCCCACTCCGACGCTAGGCCGTATACGTTAACAACATCGTCATAATCCTTCTTCTTAAGGTTCACAACGACCTCATGAATAGCAGGAGCACTCTTCTTATCTCCCGCCATCCGAATAGGTCGATATATTGAGATCTTAGAGAAGAACTTGAATCAAAAGACTGGAATAATGGAGACGAAGAAATCTCAGATCTGCTTTCGATAAGAGAAGTAAAGAAATTTGTAAATAATAAGGATTGAATGGAAGATGTGTATGATCAATTTATATGTATCGCAATTAATGCGACTGATGGATTGCCAGAGGAAAGAAAAAAAGTGGACCAATAGATGATGGACACGTCAGGCGGGAAAGACGAAAAGTGAAAACAGGCTGTCAAAAGGAGTTGCACACGTCTTGTCAGTTATCTCACGATATTTCTCTTTCCGCCACGTCACTATAACCTTCTCACTTGCAATAATTCAAATTATTGATAAGGCCAAAATATCTCAAAAGATATTACTTTACAATAATATAATATTCACAAGACAAAAATTTCAATATCATTCATAGCCAAAAGGATAATTACAAAATATGGAAGTAAATTACAAGATCTAGCCTATCCTATCCTATGGATTAGGAGCTACAATATCTTCCGGAGGAGTTGGTGGCGTGTTCTCAGACGAGGCATCCTCAGACTCATCGTTAAGATATTTCCTCAGTTGTTGCACACCATCATTGGCTGAAGCAAACTCCGGAAGCATATTTTGGAGCGGGAACACCAAGTTGTCATACTCCTTGATCCGCATATCATATTCTTGCTTGACATCAAGGCCGTGAAGCGGATGGTCTCTAAAAGAACGATTGGTTTGAGAATACATCATCCCTTCGTTAAAACCCGTCACTCGACCAAGTTGGGTTGAAGCGGTCATCAAGTTAGCAAAGCTATCAGTTAGCTCGGAACTCCCTTTTTTGTATGCCAAATGACCTGACAAAGGCAAAAAAGTGATTCATTAGCACATATAGCATTAGATGCATAACAACGAATGGATGAAGGAAACTTACAGAGTTAAGTCCCCGCGTAAGGAACCATTGTCGATCTTGTTCGGCGCGCTCTGCTCTGCTCCGAAGCTCTCGTAGTTCATCGGTCATTCTTTGCCTGTTGTCGGAAGCTTCAGTGGCATGAGCTTCCGCTTCTGCACGAGATTGCAGCAAGGAGTCATACGCAGATTGCATTTCAGCGGCACTTTAGTCCTTAAGATCAGCTTGCTCCTTTTGCAATTTCAGTTATGCTTCAAGCTCTTGGATCTTGGTGCCCTGGCGGGCCACTTGGCTTTCTAGTACGGAATTAGCCTCACGCGCCTTGGCCAGGTCCTATTTTTTCCGCTGCGCATCGCCACGGGCAGCCTCAAGTAGAGAACTTTGCTTCTCACATGCTTCTTTCCACTGGCGGGCAATGGTAGAATTACGGTCTTTCTCACCCTTAAGGGCGATCTCGGAATCAGATAGTTTCCATTTCGCCGTGTTCGCCGCTGACCAATGCTTCGTCGCTTCTTTCTTAGCTTCCTCAACAGCTCGAGAAGCTTCCCCTAGTTTACCACCCATCGCGCGCCACTCGCGTAATATTTCTTGTCCACAATCCAAAGCATTGGCAAAGGACGAAGAAAAGTTAGTATGGAGGTCATGGCGAGAGCATCCACGTTGGTGAACTCGTTCCGCGGGAGGAACACACTAACTAACGAACGTCATACAGACATTCGGATCAGTAAAACGGGATCCATTGACAATGTCCCAGTCAGGGACGAACAAACTATAATCCTCGCCCAGATTCGTTCCTCAGCAATAATCAGAACTTGACGCACAGAGGCGAACCGGGATAGAGGAAGATTGATGAAGAACATCATGTGTTGACCCTCCCCCAACGTCATGAACAGACTTTGTAAATCGAAACTCTCCCCCCTGCACCCGTAGGCAGAGGAGAAGAAACAACAAAAAGTTGTGGAAGGGGGTGAGGTGGAGAGTCGTCAGTCACTTTCCGCATTCACAGCCGGGTTATCCTCCCGGAAACCAGTTGCATCCCCAGTCTGAAAAAGATAGTCAAACGAATCATTGGTCCCAAACTGGAGATTTGACCCCTCTACATTTGCCTCAGTAAGAGGAGTAGGAGGCCTATCTTCTATTTCCATCTCGGGAGGAGGAGGAGATGGTTGTTTCTCAAAGATAGGAGTCGGTGATGGTAACTTTTCGAACACATCATCCCCAATAATCGACGGATCTGCACAAGAAAGTCACACTTAACTACATACCAAAGCAGTAAAAGTATAAAAAATGAAGTACGTACCAGTTACCGTCTTCATACGATCAGCAAGATTAGACTGCGGCTTCTTAGGACGATGAGTCCTCCGCTTCTTTTTTGATGATCCTTCTCCGGCGTCCGCGATACTCGCACCCACATCACTCGCCTGAAAGGACTTGAAAGTCCTCTTTTTCTCCAACTCTGCCAATAAGTGTGAGACAGAGGAAAATTCAGAGGCATCGTCATCAGAGCTCTCTTCTCCTTGAGTGGCAGAATCGTCACTCGATGAAAGAATAACGATCGCCCCACCAGAAGTAAGGGCATTAAGTGGAGGAGGGTTTAAAATATACGCACCTAATTAAAAGGTTGCGTCAGAAACTAAGGGTTCGGTTCGCACATTCGTTGGAAAAAGAAATCGGTCATTAGTCTTTTCAAGAATGGGTATGTCACCCGCATCACGAATGCTCTTCCGCACACAACCCCTATCCTCAAAAAGGGCGTTTAACATGGGACCCGGACTTGAAAGGAAAAACATGAAAAATCAATCATAAAGTTTCAAGCAAGAGAAAACGAAAGAGGGTAACTTACGATCGTCCAAGCCGATGAAAACAGGCTCCAAATATTCAAACGGCCATAAACGACTCATACATGCCCATACAAGGGCTTCCTAGGGCAATGCTCGCATCGGGGTTGGTTCTGACACTAGGGCACAAAACCAATCCCGACCCTCGTGGGAGGCCGTGACAATTTCCGGGAGCACTTCGGTGGCCGGGCGCCGGGCCATAGTATTGGGCACTACGCCCTCCGATATCCAGAAAAACTTACCACGCCAATCCTTGGAGCCTTTCTCGATCTCATAACCAATGCTCCTATCGGAAAGCCCCTGACATGTGAACCAACCACCACGGTTGGCAAATCGATAAAAAACAGGAAATCGGTCAAGGTGAGGTAACATCCAATGTGCAGTACACACGAATTCATATTGACGAATCCGCATAATGGCACGCAGATGTAATTGGGATAAATGTATCCCATATGCACTTAAAATTTTCATGAAAAACTTTGTAATGGGAAAACAGAAATTCCCATAGACAAAGTAGTCAGCATACACAACCATCTTGCCGGGAGGTGGCAGACTAGCTATGGATCCGGTAGATGGGAACTCAGGTCCCCACTCCGGTGGAATACCATAGGTTTCGATTAACTTTTCATAGTCGGATCGATCCCATTGAATCTCTACTTCGTCAATCTCAGATTGACCAGCCATCGTTTTAACAAAAGAAACGAGAACAATGAACAAACTTGAATGAGATTTAATGGGCAATCGAAATCTTCAGAAAGAAAAAGAGGAAAGAAAATTCAAAGAAATCAGGGGTCAATAAACTTCGAAAGGAAGTTAACTCCCACTATTTATACCCATCACAATTAATGTGATGGGATATACACAGTGGAGTGAGAAAATCTTCATCCATTCAACAACCGCCACGTCACGCGGGAAATTCGAAAAAGGGAAAAAGGTGAATAGTCCGGTACAGTGACAGCCGGCATAACGTCCCATCATCTGCCCACATGCCCGCGAGTGGTCAACTTGTCCTTTTTCATGATTATCCTCAAAAACAGAAGATATTTTCTACCAAACTCCCTAAATTCAAAAACCCTAAATGTTTTAAAGTCCAAAATTTCACCGCATAAAAACTTCACTCGGAAGAAACACTGGACTGGGGGGACTTATAGAGGTAGGGTACCAAAAAGACCCAAATACCCTCAGATACCACCCGCAGGTCAATGGGGAGCTTCTTATGAGTCACCCGCGGGGCACATGGATCACCCGCATAACTTGTATAAGGAACAATAACCTTATATCACACGCGGAAGTATCCAGGCACCCTCATATGTCGCCCGCACGGTAGCACATCTACCCGCCAAAGCGGCGGAAAGGCAATGCCAACATGACAACTGTTAATAACTAATTACCTTCTAGAAAAATAACCACGATTGTTACTTGGAGGATACATGACTTGCCAGCCAATGAATGAAGGACATCTGGCAAGGTTGTTATAATCGTGCACATGGCCAGGGTTTGATCCGTCCTATCATAGGGTGACACGTGCCCAAGTTGTTATACCCACACACATGGAACGTATAGCTCAACCTATCACAAAGGGACACACGTCCAAACGGTTATTAAGATATTCTAGAAAGGGATAGCTGGCCCAATCACCTTCCCCCATCCTTCGGCTATAAATACCTTGTCAACCTTCATGAGGTATTCATTCACATACGCTCTCACTGTACTTACTCTCATAGTTTAGTACTTTCTCTCTTAAGAATTGTACTGATTCTCACGCCGGAGGGTGGTTACGGGAAGATCCCCCCTCTTGTCCTTCCCGTGACAAGACTCACGGTGTTTGTTTTGCAGGTTCTGGTCATTGGACTTTGGGAAGTTGTACTCATATTGTGTTGGTTGTATCGTATCCTACCCTGTAGACTCATTGGATCCAGGACCCGACCAGGGGAATAGATCCGTGTTTCTTCAGTATCCATCCTCATATAATATGTATTACACATTTACAATCATAACTCATTCATAAATAAATTAATCGATGGTGATAATGATAGTAAAGTAACGTACTCATGTATCAAGAACAAAGTTGGTGACGCACCAAGCGGTACAGTTCAAATACATAAAAGAATAGTTGTTACCAATAGCAGATGACCACAATAATGATAGCGTCATTTAAAACGATTCAATTAATGAAACGTGTAAATGAAATACCTTATCGAAAGAGTATATCTAATTTACTTATTTGGACACTGATTTTGTTAATGATATGAGATTTGAATCTTGATTCGACTTTGATATGATATAGATATTAATCGGATAAATTGATAAAAATTAATGGACCAACCATTATTCACTTAGTAACAAAAAGAAATTATTCTTTTTTAGAAGATGGTAAATATATGATAACGAGCCTTCTGATCACGACATGAACATTATTCAAGAAAAATTAAAAAGAAGAGTCAAATTGACATTATTGAAGAAAAGAATTAGACTGAATTTAACATAAAGGAAATATATTAATTTTCATCATACATAAAAAAACTTTGCTTTTATAATACGTAAAATAAAAATTAACAAAAAGGCATGATAATCATTGACTTTACGAAATATAATTTATCACATAAAATACTCTACCAAATTTATTTATTCTTAATGAATTTGGAATCATTTATTTATATTAATTGTATTTGTTATTGTGAAAAAAAAATACTAGATTTGTTTGTGTACTCTCTCCATGTGTCGCTGGGTCACGTCCTCTTAAGACTTTGTAACACATCCTACAACCCCCATTCTCTCCAGATTTGTCTGTGAAACCAAAAAGAGACTCAATTCAACACTTTATTATTATTTGCTGCGTGTGTGTGTAAGAGAAGGTGAAAGCAAGAGTATTGGAGACGAAGATGCGTGGACCGCTCCTCATTTTCCTCCTTGTTTTACTTTCAGCTTTCAAACCTTCTCAACAAGGTTTATTACTAGTATTTCCTCCTCAATCACATTATTATTATTACTATTATTATTATTATTATTATTATTATTTGCTGTTTATTTTTATTAGTTATTTGATTGATTTTGGTGTTTTTTTTATATGTTTACATTCAGCTGTATCCGATTCGTAGTTTGTGAGATTGTATCAAATAATAATGTGTGACTGACGTTTAGCTTGCTTTAACCTGCAACTAAACATTTAATTGCCAATAAATGAATTGGTTGAAGATAACCGAGTCAATGATTTCAAGTTTTCTATTCTACTTTTAATAGCTAGCTATATACAAGTTTAGTCAGTCTGCTTTCAATTAGGAATTGAAGGCTTTTGATTAGTTCACATCTAACTGCAAAACAAGGTTCTCTGCACTCTAGGGTTCTATCATCTTCTTTATGTAGCTTGCCTTTGACTAGAGTTGACTTTATTAATAAAAATCTAACACGTGCAGATTCGATAGAAGAGACATTATGGGTGTAAACGAGCTCGATCTTGGCTCTATTTCACTTATAAGACCTTGATCTCAGCTCGGACTTGGCTTATATATTATTTATTAATTGATTTATATACATTTTTTAATTATTTTATGTATTTTGAGAAAAACCAGACGAGCCTAAGCTTGGCTTGGTACCTTACACAAGACAAAACTCGGATTGAGCTTGGCTATGCAGTGTGAAACTAATACATAGCCTAGGAAAGTAAATTAAGGATCGAGCTCGGGCTCAATAACTAAACGTGCTTTATTTGAGGCTCAGGTTCGATAAGGCTCGGCTTGTTTCGAGTTTTTTATTGGTTAGATCTCGAGTAGCCCGCGAGCAGGTTGGCTCGTTTGCAGCCCTAGTAGAGTAAATTGAAACTAGAATTATGATGGATTTCTGCCTGAAACAGTTATATTGCGTAATCACAATTCTTAGTTCACTTTTGTATTGTTTATTCCCGAAATTAGAAGATAAAATGTTCTGGAAAATTCACAAATGAAATGTGATTTATTATCTCTGATGTTGCAAAAGTTTTCATAGATCAAATAACATTGAAATTTGTCAGAATGCGTCAGCTTATTGTTAGAAACCTAAACTCAATATTATTTTGAATTAATACATAGATTTATAGCGACTATCTGTTGTTTGCTGAATTACTTAATGCTGTAAACCAGAAAACTCTAGTCTAATTTCTATCTAATCTATTTAATTATTTATGAATGCAGCACCATATGCTTTAAGAATAAGTTGTGGGGCCCGCAACGATGTGCACACAGCACCAACAAACACATTGTGGTACAGAGATTTTGGATACAGTGGCGGATACTTCACTAACGCAACCCGTCCAAGTTATATCTCTCCACCTCTCACCACGGTCCGTTACTTTCCTTTATCTGAAGGTCCTGAAAACTGCTACCATATAGAGCGGGTCCCACACGGCCATTATTCAGTTAGAATCTTTTTCGGGTTACTTAAAGATCCCACTTTTGACAACGAACCTTTGTTTGATATATCCGTAGAAGGAACCCTTGTTTACTCACTGCAATCGGGTTGGAGTAACCACGATGATGAGCAAGCTTTTGTTGAATCCATGGTTTTTCTTGAAGATGGAACCGCTTCGATTTGCTTCCACAGCACGGGTCACGGAGATCCATCAATACTTTCAATTGAAATCCTCCAAGTTGGAAACAATGCTTATAATTTCGGGCCCGGGTGGGGCCGAGGAACGATATTAAGAACCCATAAACGACTCAGTTGTGGTGCTAAGCAGCGTAAATTTGATGTAGATTACAGTGGGGACCATTGGGGCGGAGACCGGTTTTGGAATGCGATTCCGACATTTGGTGAAAGCTCTGACCGTGTGTTGACCACAAAAAACAGCATTAAGTTATCTCCAAAAGTACCTAACTATTATCCAGAAGCTCTTTACCAAACCGCGCTTATTAGCACCGATAATCAACCGGAGTTAAGTTACACAATGGATGTCGATCCAAATAGAAATTACTCAATTTGGTTGCATTTTGCTGAGATTGATCCTTCGGTCACGGGAGAGGGCCAACGGGTTTTTGACATTTTAATAAATGGTGATAATGAATTTAAAGAAATTGATATTGTTAAACTGAGTGGAGGTGTAAATAGTGCTCTTGTGTTAAACAAAACCATTCCCATTAGTGGGAGAAGTTTGACCGTAACTTTGGATCCTGTTAAAGGCAGTCATACTATTATCAGTGCAATAGAGATCTTTGAAATTGTCAATGCCGAGGCCAAAACTTTAATCGACGAAGGTACTTTTAGGCTTAGTTTATGTTAATATAAGCACTTCTGATGTCGAAATAAACAAGTTTTTGTTAGTATTAATATATAACTTTCTTGTTTATTTGTAGTAAGGGCTTTGCAGAAATTAAAGAGTGCACTCGGTCTTCCTCTTCGGTTCGGGTGGAATGGTGATCCTTGTGTTCCACAACAACATCCATGGAGTGGTGTAGATTGTCAATTTGATAGCACTAAAGTTAAATGGTTCATCGATGGGCTGTAAGTTCTTATTTATTCAAATTACACAATTTCTCAAATTGATGTGTGTTGAAATCTGCAATATTTAAAAAAAAACTAAATTAACCTAGTATCTAGATGTGTCTAGAATAAACTCACTCAATACAGTGGTTGCTTGATGAAACATGTTGAATCTGGTGTTCTTCGGCAACAACTGATTTGAAGTCAAATAACAAAATTAAGCAGCCAAAGTAAATCAGTCAGATTAAACAAACAAGAATGCAATCAATACCTAGCAAAATAGCCATCGTAGATTAACATTAAAATTAAACTGAATTCGTACAAAGCAATGACTCCCCTTTAACTCCTGCATTCTCTATTCTCACACACTGTTGAACAAGGACAATTGCAGCAATGGATTAGGGGTGTGCAAGAAACCAAAAAAACCGATTCGAAACCGAAAATACCGAACCGAAACAAATCCCGACGGTTTGGTTTTATGTTTTTGTAAAAACCGAATTAGCGGTTTGGTTTTGGTTTTGGTTTTGGTTTTGGTTTTGCATGTAATAGAAACCGAAAAAACCGAACCGAACCGAATTCCTAAATTTTTATTAATTTTATTTTTTATTTAAGTAATTTTTGCAGCACTTCAGTTCTTTATTTAGGAGCACTCAACACTTCCTTCAATCATTAGTTTTTGTTTTACTTGTAAAAAATATGAATATGCGAGATAGCGAGAGTATCTTAATTCATTATACGCATATATTCTCCCTCTTTGTCTGATAAGAACTGTTTTTATATAACCATGAAAACCGAAAGAGAACATTAAGATAGATCCTAGACTTCAAGGATTGGGGTCTCCACAAGGACTCAAGGTTGGTTTTAAAAGGTGTGATTCCAGGCTTAATTAGGCTTTGTGAGCTTGAATAAGAGCCTACTACTTATATAAATATAAATATAATAGTAATTATTTGAATTTATAATTACATAATAAATATTGTTTTATATATAATTTTGATAAGAAGCCGACATAGCCTAATAAAAATGCACCAAATAATATGATCAATTTATGTGATATACAAAATCCTGTTGTTTTGTTTTGTTTACCTAACTATTGTATATCTATACAGAGGTCTTGACAACCAAGGTTTAGGAGGACACTTACCGGAAGACATATCAAAGCTGAGTCATCTACAACATGTGTAAGTTCAGATTGGTCCCATCTATTTTTCAAATGTGACAAAATATCTATATAGTTTCATGAGATACAATGTTATTTTGTGCATTTGAAGGAACCTGAGTCAAAATAGCATCAAGGGGCATATACCTTCTTCACTTGGAAAAATTACTGGTCTAGAAGTATTGTGAGTAATATAAACTTATAGGATACAATTTTATTTGTACCTAAATTTGTAAATGTTTTAACTTGCATTGCAGAGACCTTTCATACAATTTCTTTAATGGATCCATTCCTGAAAGCCTAGGAGGTTTGACATCGGTCCGAATATTGTAAGTTGCTTGTATTTTTCTCTCTCTCTTTTTTTTACAAGCAAAACGTGAAAATTTCATATTATCAATGAGTTATTATCTGCAGGAATCTTAATGGTAACTCCCTTTCTGGAAGAGTTCCAGCTGCATTAGGAGCAAGGCTCCTGCACAGAGCAAGCTTCAAGTAGGTTTTTGATCCATTTGACCGTTTAACCCGTTTCTCTTTTTTAAGTTTTTAGCTGTTAATAGCGGGGATTTGCAGTTTTACAGATAATGACGGTCTTTGCGGGATACCTGGACTACCAACCTGTGGGCCCCACCTTTCCGCCGGTGCAAAGATTGGAATCGCATTAGGAGCATGCGTAGGATTCCTTTTAATTGCCACGTGCTTAACATGTTGGTGGAAAAGGCGTCAAAACATCCTCCGAACTCAGCAAATTGCAGGTACGTTTGCAACATTTCTTTGTTTTGTTTTTGTAACTATTCAACAGAAAATTACATTGTCTCCCACACACATCATTAAGATTGTTGATATTAAGTTTATTGACTGTATTCTTTGTATATGATAACCAGCAAGAGGTGCTCCTTATGCAAAAGCAAGAACTCATTTCTCTCGTGACGTGCAATTAACGAGGCACAATAATGGTCATGAGAATGCTAGGACTGCTGCTGAGAACGGGCCTATTTTGCTGTCTTGATCTTGGCCATGCGTTTGGTTATTGATGTTTGAAACTTGCTAACGGGCGTAAAGTATACACACACGTGTTCGAAATGTAGACATAAGTTATGGTTTATTTTGATTGTGCTGAATGCTTAGTGAGGTTGGCCTTTAGCAACCCTAGAGAATTATAGTTGAAGCAAGCAGGGAATGAACAAGATTGTATATTATCCTTTTTTGTTTATCAAAATAGACTTGTGTCATATACTCATATTATAATATGACTTTTACACCCCCTAGAAAAAAAACCTCTTGTAGTACCATATAGATTTGCTTACCTACCGGATGACTTTCTTAGTTGTGTCTTGCATCTCTTATTTCCTTGTATCCTCTTCATCGAGCAGTAACCACTAGAAGATGGAGTCTTTACCAGTTCCTCACGCCTCTTGTGTGGGTCAATCCTTTCTTTCAATTCGTTTTCATACCAATTTTTCGTGCAATTTTGAGCATTGATATCTTATCCATCTTCTTTGGAACGGCTTAATCAAAACGGGTGACTAGCAAGTAACTGTTCCCATAAGAATATATGTATAAAGATAATTATTTTTATATATCTAACACATGTATAAATTTTAAATATAATTATGTGTCCAAAATTAGTGAAAAATCTAATTTTCACTGATTTTTCTAACAGGTCGCTCATCCAGAAGATGATCGTTATGTGAGTTGTTAAGAAATGAATACGCCATAGCTTACAAGCAAAAGATTGTCATACCTAAAAAGGGGTCTTGAGAGAACTGAGAGAACTTGAAGACGAGGTGATCACTAACGGGCAGCCATCTCCATCCAATGAAGGAGATTGGAAACTTCAGAAGGATCCTACTGCCTTGACAGTTGACAACATTGATTATTGATAATACTTGAGTTTGAGTATCTCGGAGCTAGTTATTTAAAAAGTTAATGGTCCAAAGGCTTTTAACTAAATTTATGATCATGTTACATCCCAATAAAGTGGTCCAGCGAATTAATAGAGCGACTCATAAACCGGTCAAAACGTAGAGCAATTTATAACGAAACAAGTCAAAGGTAGCGATCATGGTATGTAATAGTTGATCACTTGATCAACCAATGGTATACAAAAACAACAATATCATGAAAATTTCTATTATTTAAATAACCATATCATAGTATATACATACATGAGGCACAAGAATACCATTCAGTTGACTGAACCTGACAAAACAATATCATGAAAAAATTGACTAGAGTCTGCAGTTGGTTGCAACCTAGCACATGCCAATATCTGGTTGCCAATTGGTTCAGAGCAACCGCAAACGCAAACGCAACAAAACGACATAGTTTCAAGATCAGCAGGGCCTCTTCTCGAGTAGAACTCATTGCAACTATAAAGGTACTATCATGTAATACTTAAAAATGACCATATCTATTGATTTAAATTAATTATCCAAACAGATTCAAATAACAAAGTACATAACCATTAAAGTAAAGACAAATAATGTAAGGCCCCGTTACCGGTAACCCTACTTACGTGTTGGATTTACTCATAAACACAGTTCTAAATATCAGAGTTAATTAAAACATTTACGCGGAATATAAAACTTTCATAAAACTTTACATAATTCATAACTTGTCTCAAAACATTTATTGTCTTTCACATTAAAGCATTAAAATTAACACATCATAGGTCTTCAGATGCCAGATTCTTGTTCAGTGCCATGTGTCTCCTCAAGCGATCTGCCTCATCCTACTCACCTGCGTGCATACTAAAAGTCAGCTACGCTGAGTGAGTTCTAGATAATCACATAATCATACCATTCACATAACATTATATTCTTTCATTCATACTTTTATACTTTCATACTTTCATACTTTCTTACATTCATACTTTCTTACTTTCATACTTTATTACTTTCTTTTGTATTAACTTACTTTCATATCTTATGTTATAAAGAGCATTACGCCCTACATTCCTCGAGTATTATTAGGGCTCGGTACCCTATTTCCTCGAGTATTATTAGGGCTCGGTACCCTCTTTCCTCGAGTATTATTAGGGCTCGGTACCCTCCTTCCTCGAGTATTATTAGGGCTCGGTACCCTCTTTCCTCGAATATTAGTAGGGTTCGGTTCCCTAGTTCTTGAATATTAGTAGGGTTCGATTCCCTCTTCGTTACCATACAACCATACATCATACCTCGAGTATTATTAGGGCTCGGTACCCTCTTTCCTCGAGTATTATTAGGGCTCGGTACCCTCCTTCCTCGAGTATTATTAGGGCTCGGTACCCTCTTTCCTCGAATATTAGTAGGGTTCGGTTCCCTAGTTCTCGAATATTAGTAGGGTTCGATTCCCTCTTCGTTACCATACAACCATACATCATACCTCGAGTATTATTAGGGCTCGGTACCCTTTCCGTAACCATACAACCATACATTATCATTTCTTTCTTTTATTATCTTTATCACGTTCATACACATAAACATACATATCATACTTACCTTACACATAGCGTTACAACCTGACAGTACGTGCAATATCCGAAGATCGTTCACGTACCATCAAGCAGTCATTCATACATATCATATCATTCACATAAGGCATACACTTATCTCTTAGGATAGGCGTATTAACAAACATATTGAGTATGCACACAGCCCCGAAAACATAACACATAAATGGGGCTAGAAACTCACCTGAACACGGTTACGTTCTCCGTTGATCGTAATCCCTTTCTTCAGTTGTGCACGGCTGACTGTATAACAAGTATACATATCAATTTAACTATCACTACTTATAACATCTTTCTAGTCTTAATTACTACCCACAACGAACGGGGGTCCGGGGGCAGCGCCCCTGGCAGCGGGGTCTAGGGGCGGCAGCCCCTAGCAGGGTCCAAGGGGCAAAGCCCCTGGCTGGGGTCGAGCTGCCAGGTCAGCTTGGAAAAATTTTATTTTCGATAACTGCCTTAACACATTTTCCATTAGGTTTTTAATTTATTTTCTAAACGAACTTCACTTCAGGCGAAGTTAAACCTCGGGCGAACTTGGCTTCAGGCGAAGTTAAACCTCGGGCGAACTTGGCTTCAGGCGAAGTTAATCCTTAGGCGAACTTGGCTTCAGGCGAAGTTAAACCTTAGGCGAACTTGGCTTCAGGCGAAGTTATCCTTAGGCGAACTTGGCTTCAGGCGAAGTTATTCTTAGGCGAACTTGGCCGTAGGCGAAGTTATCCTTAGGCGAAGTTACGCTTGAAGGCGAAGTTACGCTTAAAGGCGAAGTTCATCAGGCGAACTTAATCTTGCAGGCGAAGTTATCGCGCTGCAGATCTGTTTGCCCATAAATCCTTCGTTTCTTAGCCAAATAACTCGATTTTGGTACCCACGGAATCGTATGATCGGCGCCTACAAATCCCAACCATCAAATCGGCCTAAAATCGACGTTTTAGGGGTCCGATTTGGGCAGTTTGGGTTTCGGGTCCGGTTAACCCATCCAATCCTAACCATTTTCAGTAATATTAGCTTTGTTGGATTTGTTCTTACCTTACCAACTCAGATCTATCAACAAAATCTCGGGTCTCGGCTTCGAATCTTGATCGGTTAGAATGTGTGTGTTTTGACTGTGTGAAGAAATAGATGTAAATGAAGAGATGGTTGGGATTTTGGGGGTATTTATATCCCTGAAATCCCATTCTTATTAAACCCATCTCAATTAATCCAAGTCCACAACCCACATCCATTACCCAACACTAGCCCGACCCATACCAACTCATATTCTATTATTTATTTCCTAATAACCCGGGTAAACTTTCTCTCTAATATTAAGTAACATAATTAGTATTACTTGGAAATTTCGGGATGTTACAAATAAGTTCAAATTTATAGTCTTGATAAATGTAAATCTTGATAAAGTTCTTCTAACTTAAGGCATCAATAAATCTTCACCAGTCTTGCAATCAGTTTAATCTAAAACCTGCATATGCTATAAAATAAAAATAGATTAGACAACACAAGGTTAAGTGAGTAAAACACCAGTCAATTAAATAGAATATAATATAAAAAGAGCAAAAACTGTCCTTATGAGATATACAATCAAGCCAATGAGCAATTAATGAGTGTCGGTAAAACTATCGACTTGCGAAGTAGGCTTTGGCTACTACGACGGGCGTATGATCATACTAATAATGTGAATATGATGGACCCCTCCAAATGCATTCAAATAAACAAGTTAACATATAGCAAGTTAGACAAATAATTGATAGCACATAAGGTTAACATTTTGCTAATGAGAATACTAATAATATATTAATAATGTAAGATACGCATATGTACCCAAGACATTTAAAAGATTGTAAAAGAGTGGAGTAATTACTCACATTATAAGCAAAGGAATGAGTTCAATAAGAAGATAATAAATAAGCGTCACGCTCGTCGAGAAATATTAACGGAAAACACCTAAGTAAGAGTAATAGTGGAAGTATTATGGATTAATGAATGGATTCTTATATTGATAAAGATTTGAGATTGAATGGGCGTTTGTGAAATAATAATTTATATAAATTTATTATTTATATATAAAGGTTATGTTTAATTAAAATAATAATAATATATAGTTATTTATAGAAAAATACATTTGTTTATAAAACACCTATACCAATAATTATTTTAATACGTCTAATAGTAAAACATGTTCTAAATATTTATTTTACATTAAAACTCTATTATACTTTATATTGTTAAAACCAATTTTTAATACTAAATATTTACACACACACACATGTGAATTTTATCAAAACACGACCAACTAACGAGCCGATTATATACTGATTAATTATTATTATTATTATTATTATAATATTTATAATGTATTTTAAGAATTTAAAAGAATTAATATAATAATCAAAAGGGATTTCCAAAAATAAATGGACCAAAAACGGTGGGGGGAGGCTCGAACCCGTGTCCCCAGCTCGTCCGGACAAAGAACACACACACCCAATCCATCCGCGCTTGGGTGTCAGTTGGTTTAAACATGAGAATAATAATTTATAACTAAACAGTTTTCAAACCCAACCAAACTATAAGCCCTAGAAATTCAATCGGCCAAAACGTTAATCGTTTGGCCGATTATGTCACACCCCGACCAAAGGCGGCGGAACATGCCGGGATGCAACGGATTGCCCAAAAGACAAAACACTATTTAAGTGACAATATTTAATCAACTCATTTATTTCATAAATCAATAAACAACACATCTTGTTCATACAAACAAATTAAATACAAGTAAACAAATATATTTTTTTGTTTTTCTAATATCCTAATAGTCTTGATAACGTTTTTCGTCAAGTCCTCGAGTCAACCAAAGTCAAACCTGTAATATTTAATAAAATAAAGTTTATCAACACAAAGGTTGGTGAGCAATTCATAAGTTTGTGCATATAGTATATAGTAAGGAAAAGCCACAAAACTAGTATACTAAACAATAAATAAAAGAAATAACTTGGATAAATAGATATCGCTAATAGAATTACGTTATCGACACCTAGCTATAAGGGGATGCCAGATAGTCTAGGATTTTATAGTTATCGTTAATTGCATTACGTTAACAACACCTTGCTATAAGGGGATGCCAAGTAGTCTAGGATTTATAGATCAACCAACCAAAAGCGATAAACACATAGGCATAGAATCATAGAACACCAAATCGAGCAATTATTCAAGTAAAGTATACAATAACGTTTGTGGTTTAAGATTCAAGTATAAAACATTTAATTGAATAAGTATGAAATGTCACCCCCAAAATAAAAGGTAGAAAACGAGGTATGAAAGTACTCGCATTCAAGTTATAAACTTGGTCGGTAAAATAACGGTTACGGAAGGATAAGGTTTAATGGGCAAGGTTTAGGTGAAAGGAAATCTTGTACTTGAAAGGTTGTCTAGGAAGTCTTTAAATTAAATGGAATAAATGATAAGAAATGCAACAATTTAAAGTTTAAGGTTTAAAATGTAAATATTTACGAATTTATAATAATAACCCTTTAAAAATGTAAGTTTGCTCGAAACCGGGTTAAAGTATCTAACATTAATATTTACCCAACCAATGTTGAGTAATAAGGTGGGTAAAAATGCAAGAATGCAAGTCCCTTTGGAATAAAGATACTAAAACGGGTTTTAACTAGTGTTTCGGGTTGTTGGTTTGGGTCTTGATAATTGGTCAAAATACAAAGTCAACTTTCCAAAATAATGAATGTTATGAGATAACTTAATAAGACTTAACCAAGTATGTAGGTCTATTGTTTTAGAACTATCAACGTACGTTAAGCGAGTGTTCGGTTTTTTCGGTCCAAACTTTGTTATGAGAGCAAGTTGGATCCAACAATTCCAAGTACTTAAGAAAATAATTAAAATCAGTTTGTAAACCATTTTTAAATAAATATACAAGTCTTGATAGCTAAAAACACACTTGTGTGTCTTAAGCGAGTGAAAATCGGTTTAGTTCGGTTTGGTTCGGTTTCCATCTCACAAATAGTTCATTGATGGTTTCCACATGCCCAAATATCCAAGAACTAGTATAATAGTTTATAATTGAAGAAACTTAAGTTTTACAACCAAAAAGTTAACAATAAAGTCTTTAAACAAGAGTTCGGTTTTTGGTTCGGTTTCCATCTCACAATAAGTTCATAGATGGATTTCACTTGCCCAATATCAAAGAACTTGTAAAAATTATTTTAAAAACTCAAATCTAACATTAAACATGTTTAAACAACTATTTTAACAAAACTAGTAAGCAAAAATTCGGTTTCCGGTCTAGAGCTATTTACGGTCGAACCGAGGCTAGACTCTTAGATCCCATAACCATGGAACTTGATAATTAAGATGTACAAACTAAAATGAGCAGAAGTTAGTCATGGTTAGTATGTGCAAACAAGTTATATAAGTGTAAATATATCAATGACACGAAGTCCTCCATGAAGCCTTGCCTTACAAGGTCCGAAACCTCACCGACAGGAGCCCGAGAAGCAACTACCAAAGGTAAAAGGGGTATTATATTATATGTATGTTGTACCACCATAATCAAGTGTTAGTAGGTTAGATGAACAAGTTAGAATGAAAAACTAGGGTTAGTTTGACTTGAGAAGTCAACTACTAAGAATATGAAGAACAACCTTTGAATCTTAAGAATTGAGAGAGAATTTGGAGTAAAGATGAAGTGAGAGCAAGGATGAATGAAGGAAATGGTCTTGATAATAAGGGATAAGGTTGAGAATATAAGCAAAAGGTATAATGAGTAGAAAATTCGGATTGGGTAAAGTGATATGAACCACACACAACAACAAACAAATATACTTGCAGACCTGAGGCTGCCACCCGCGACCCCTTGCCCATTGGTGGCCGCGTGGCGCGGCTCTTTTTAGGTGTGGGGTTGGTCAGCTCGTCTTGCGTGCTTCGTTACGCGTCCCGGAAGTTCGTTTTTGATGCAATTTGCTCGTTTTAAATGCGTTTTCAAATTCGTAAAATGAGTTTTTCAAATTGAACATGTTGGAATGATTTAGTAACATAAAATCCAATATTTTATATATTTGAAATGTTTGGGATATAAATCGGGTCGGTTTACGTGATAAACGAATACAAATAGAACCCGAAATTGAGGAATGTCACAATTAACCATAGGGGCATAACGACGAATCAGAAGCATGTATTAATCACTTACAATGAACACGAATTGACGGGTTAAATGAACGTATAAGTGAAGACAGTAACTTGAATCAGAATCAGTACAAGCAGGCAGTTATAACGTAATTAATTATAGGGGTTATGATTGCGATGTATATATGAATTTGCAGACAAGTTTAATTGCAATAAGATCGTTTCTATATAGTATATTACCAATTCACTAAAAACGGTTTGGGTATTTTGTTAATACGTATCAAATAAGATCTCATTCTACGGTTAGATTGTCGGTGTAAGTCGTTTAGGTATAATGAGCAATATACACAGATCAATTCCATGAATAACGCGAGGATTAAGGTTCAAGAAACAATCGGGTCACGGGGTTATGGGTATGCATACTGGATATGGGTTTGGGTTTAGGTAAAAGGGTTCTAATATATATTAATTAACCAGTTTTGCAAAAAGGTCCATCAACATTAGATGTGGATACATAATGGGTAAGAACTTAACTTTAGGGTGTAATTTATATATATTTGAAATTTATTTGAATAAATTAAATAAAAAATAATAATAAAATAATAATAACTCATTAATTGAGATGCTTTATTGATAGAATAACCCGAACATAGAAACAGGTCAAGTATCGGCTAACAAAATAATAAATAGAAAATTCGAGTTGTTACATCTAACATTTTTATTTTATTTTATATGTTATTCGATTGTACAATTGAGTTAATAAGTACGTTTTCTGATATGGTTTAAAATATACTTGTTATTATATAAATATTTCCTACAGTTTCAAGTATTTGAGCCAATTTTTATTGAATATATTTTTATTTGGCTCATAATTGGATTTTAAATATTAAATTTTTAAATGAGCTAAATTAAAGTATTTATGCTAAACTTGAACCACATTGGCATCAAAATAATAATTGGTGGAATAAATGGCCACATATTTTGTGGAGTTTCATGTTCACATGCCTATTAAAATATAAAATTCCACGTTAACCATGCTTCAGTTACTTATGAGTTTTATTTTTTTACAAAGTGCAGGAGAGCTCGTTGAACTAATGGACTTCAAGGCTAAGCAAGTAAACAAAAAGAGAAAGAGAATTGAGCCTATGAAATTAAACTTGTTGGTGAAATTTGGAATGAAGCTCAAGTTTTATTAATTGTAGAAAATTATTAAAACCCTACATTATATATAATATAGAGGGACGAAGCAGAAAAGGAAGATATATAGTATTGTTTGGGGGCGCCTCCTGCTTCTATTAGGCTGAGGGGTGTGGGGCTCACACCCCTTAGCCTTACTGTTAAGGGTTTTTGGGATAGGGTGGTATTAAAAAAAGACCCTACACAAAGTTTGGTGGTGTACGTTTCTTGATTTGAGCCACAAAGTCAAAGGAAGCAGAGAATAAAATTGGTTTGGTGGTTTTTATTTCGGAGTTCACGAGAAGAAAAATCAAAAGACATATCAAACATAAGACTGAGGGGTGTGTAAGGGTTTCTGGGATAGGGTGGTATTAAAAAAAGACCCTACACAAAGTTTGGTGGTGTACGTTTCTTGATTTGAGCCACAAAGTCAAAAGAAGCAGAGAATAAAATTGGTTTGGTGGTTTTTATTTAGGAGTTCACGAGAAGAAAAATCAAAAGACATATCAAACATAAGACTGAGGGGTGTGGGGCTTCAACGGAGGCGCTAGAGCCCCTCCGCTCGCGCCCCCAGGCGCTAACACCACACCACCAGGGCGCTGGCGGGGGCGCTAACGGGGCGCTAGCGGGAAAAACAAGGCAGGCGTGAGCCGGTTAGCTGGAGAAGAGAGAGAGCTGCACATCTTTTTATGTTTTTTGGACCGTTGGTGAGCCAAACAAACCAAAAAAAAAATATTTTTCCTATATAATTATACTCCATTTCACCCATTTTTATACCAAAACTTCAAACCTTCACCCAAAATCAATTCATCTTCTCAACTTTTTTTTTAAAAAATGGCTGGAAATTGGTTCCCAAACCTTGATTCAAATTATCTTGACGAAGATTTATGGTCGTCACCGCACCAACCGATGTTTTATTCGGAGCCGCAAGAATCATCCGGCTTTCAACCATCCAACACACAACTGTCTCCTAACTTTGTTGTTCCGGAGACACAAGAATCACACAGTGAAGCTACGGGACCAAAAAGACGCGTCCACCGGAAAAAACCAGTTGCAACGGATGGGTCGGGACCGGCTTCGACTCCGAGGACGAAACGGAAAGCCACTCCGTGGTCATCGGATGAGAAGGAAGCCTTGTGTCGAGCTTGGATAGTCATTTCTGAGGATCGGCGTTGCGGTAATTGTTTTAACGTTTTTAAAAAAGATTTTTAAAAAAAAAGTTAAATAAAAAAGTTAAATGGAAATCTAATTTATTTATTCATTTTGCAGCCGACTACCAACAGAGAAAGATTTTTTGGACAAAGGCTAGGGAGACGTTCTACATGCTCGTTGGGAGTACAGAGCGGAACCCCGATAAGATTTCGGGTCGGTGGTCCGAAATCAGAAAATTTGTCGGCTTGTTTACTAATCTTTTCAACAGGAACAGCAGTCGTATGAGACCTAGTGGCAGTGATGATTTGGCGGTTTACAATTTCACGATCGAAGAGTGGAAGCAGGAGTGTTTGCGGAGGTATGGGATGGTGAAGACGTGGGACGATTTAAAGTTGTGGGACAGGTTGAAAAGGTGTTCCAAGTGGGTTGAGCTGGTGGCGCCGGACTTTGATGCGGAAGTAGGGCCGAAACGGACTAAAACTAGTTCGTCTGGAGCGTATAGCACTTCAACCGGGTCGGATTGCCGCGTTAGATTCGACCTAAACATTGCGGAGGAGGAAACGTCTTCACCTCCGATGAGGCGGCCATTGGGAAGGGACGCCAAGGAGAAAAAACCGGCTGAGGGGGAAGCCGTAAACATCACCAATCTTGTTGAATCCCTCAATAAATTCAACAAAACCATGAAGGTGGTCTCTTATGACAAAAAGGAAAAAAGTCGAATGAGAGATTTGGACTTTCTTACTAGAGACTTCAGTAACCTAAATCCGGTCGATCAAATGCTAATGGAAAAGCAAAAGGAACGTATCCGAAAGAGGTTGATCGAAGAAGACCAAGCCGAAGAATAAGAAGAATGTTTCTTTTTAGTACTTTAATTTTTATTTTATTTTTTAGATATTAATGTGTTTTTTTAATAATTTATGAGTTTTTTTATTAATACGTTGTTTGAATATATTTATAAAAAAATAAAAAAAAAATTCGCTGGAGCCCCTCCACACCAGGGGCCAGGGGCTCCACCAGGGGCTCCAACACCCCCCTTATCCAGTTTCTCTCTCTGCCACACGTCATAATATTATTGGTTCTTGGTTCTTAAAGCCCCCACTAAAGCCCCCCACACCCCTTAGTCTAATATATAATAATATTGTCCAGTGGTTGATTGAAAATGAAGTCTAAGGTTTGTTTTATCTTTAACTAATTTTCTTTATGGAATTTTTTTATCACACATATAATAGTTATATTAGTTTGTTTCGTACCTTATTATGGGTGGCTAAATATTTTAAACTCCCTAGGTTTTGGCTGAGTATTAGCTTATATTAATGGTTTGACGAACTATTATTTGACGTTGGTTGATTTAATATTATGGTAAAGGTTTTTAATTGCTTTGGTCATGATATTGTTGCGTAATTGAATCTAGTTTATTGCTTTAATATTTATTCCACTTGTGTTTAATATTTTTTGGTGATTGTTAGACACATGATTAGGTTGTCTACTTTGTGTTTTCAACTTGTTTGCGGTTTATGGTCGAAAAAATCGTAGGAATAAGTATTGAAAGTGGTTTAGATTTTATTGTTCTTTCACTAGAGTGGCCGAGAGGTAAGTGTTGTGTCATCTTTGTCTTTTGTGGGTTTGGGTAATAATTGCACAGGAGTGGGTTATCCTAGGTCCCTTAGATTATTGTGATACAAGTTTTGTTCAAGTTAATTAAAAATATCCCATTTATATTAATATATATTGTATCCGAAGAGACCGGGAGGTGATTTGGGTAGTGGGGTATTATTAGGTAAGGTGAGACTGGGAGGTGATCCAACCCTTTAACAATTGAGCTTCACATGTCATTAGAGTTCTAGGGTGTCGTTGGTGAGGCCGGGAGGCGATCTAGCGCATTTTTAGTGGTCTCAAGTGTCATATTTTTAAGATATTATTTTTTCAACCAAGTCAAGTTCGTTAGCTATTAAGCTTAACTAGTAGGATTCCATTACCTAGGTAGTCGTTTCTCTCATATTAGTAAAACCCAATTTTTATAAAGTTTTATTTTTAGTTTAAATTTTAATTAGTTAAGTTTTATTAGTTTAATTAATATAAAAAAAATTCTAAAAAAATCAAAAGAAAGTCTAGGTTAGTAATCTTTTAGGTTTAATAATTAGAGTTTACCCATAGTGTCCTAGGTTCGATATCCGTTCTTACTTGCTAACTACATTGCGACCGGTACACTTGCCGATTGTGTGTTTTTTAGGTGAATTCGGTAAAACTTGGTATTTAATATTATATACGTTTTTTCACACATCAGTTTCTCTTGTGTTAAGTTAATTAAACTTCCTAAAAGATTTTTGAAGCAACTGACAATAATGTTATACACCAAAACAACTTTAAATATTTATTTGTTGTACATACTTTCTATTGATCAAGAACCCATTATAGAAATTTTTTTAAAGGTATATAAAATGTCACATCCCGACCAAAGGCGACAGAACATGCGGGGTGCAACGGATTCCCCAAATACACAAGACACTATTAAAGTGTTTAATATTTTATCAACTCATTTAATTTCACAAAATCAATAAACAACACATCTTGTTCACACAAAAACAAATTGAATACAAGTAAACAAATATATATTGTTCTTTTTGCTAATATCCTAATAGTCTTGATAACGTTTCTCGTTAAGTCCTCGAGTCAACACAAGTCAAACCTGTAACATTGCATAAAATAAAGTTTATCAACACAAAGGTTGGTGAGCAATTTCATAGGTTTTGAACAAGTATGTATATAATAAGAAAATGACACAACTTGTATACGAAACAATAAATAAATAGCAATAATTTTGATAAAAAGATAAAATCGCTAATAGAATTAAGTTAGCGACACCTAGCTATAAGGGGATGCCAAATAGTCTAGGATTTTATAGTTATCGTTAATTGCATTACGTTAACGACACCTTGCTATAAGGGGTTGCCAAATAGACTAGGATTTTATAGTTCCACCAACCAAAAGCGATAAACACATTGGCATATAATCATGTAAGCTTAGAACACTAAATCGAGCATTTATTTAAGTAAAGTATACAATAAAGTTTGTGGTTTAAAACTCAAGTATAAAACATGTAGTTTGAATAAGTATGCAATATCACCCCCAAAACGATAGAAAATGGGGTATGAAAAGTACTCACTTTCAAGTATTAAACTTGGTTCGGAAAAAGTCGAGTAAACGGAAGAATGAGTCTAACGAGCAAAGCCTAAATAAAATTAAAAGCCTTGAATTAGAAGGGTTGTTTTGGGAAAGCTCTAAAATAAAAGACACGAAATGTAAACAATTAAAGTTTAAGGTTTATGAAGTAACTAATTTAGAAATTATAGAAATAATCCTTTAAACATGTAAGTTTGCTCGAAACCGGGTTAAAGTATCTAACTTTAATATTTACTCAACCTATGTTAAGTAATAAGGTGGGTAAAAATGCAAGAATGCAAGTCCCTTTGGAATAAAGATACTAAAACGGGTTTTTAACGAATGTTCGGGTTGTTGGTTCGGGTCTTGATAATTGGTCAAACCCAAAGTCAACTTTCCGAAATATTAAATGTTATGAGATAACTCATAAAAATATATTAGCACTTAAACAAGTATGTAGTTCTATTTTTTTAGAACTAAAAACGAACGTTAAGCGAGTGTTCGGTTTGTCGGTCCAAACTTTGTTATAAGATCAAGTTGGACTCAACATTCCAAGTGCTTTAATAAAATATTTAAAATCAGTTTGTAAAGTATTTTTAAATAAATATACAAGTCTTGATAGCTAAAAACACACTTGTGTGTCTAAGCGAGTGAAAATCGGTTTAGTTTGGTTTGGTTCGGTTTTCATCTCACAATAAGTTCATAGATGGTTTCCACATGTCCAAATATCAAAGAACTTGTATAATAACTTATAAATGATTAAACTTAAGTTTTACAACCAAAAATTTTACAATAAAATCTTTAAACGAAAGTTCGGTTTTCGGTTCGGATCTAATTTCGGGTTAAGACCGAGGTTAGAATCTACATACCCATAACCATAGAACTTGTATAAATGATTTTATAAGTTTAAATATACATAAAACATGTTTAAACAATTATTTAACAAAACTAGTAAGCAAAGTTCGGTTTACGGTTTGGAGCTATTTACGGTTAAACCGAGGCATAGACTCTTCAAACCCATAACCATGGAACTTGATAAATAAGCAAGATAAGTATAAGTTAGCATGGTTAGTAAGCAATAATAAAGTTAGATGGTTAGATGCGAAAAGTATATAACAAAGACCACGGAAGTCCTTCATGTAGCCTTGCCTTAGGAGGCCTGAAACTTAACCAACCGGGACCGAATAAGTAACTATCAAAGGTATCAAGGGTTTTATTATAGGAAAATTGGTTTTAAATAATCCAAACTATGTCCTACTGGTAAATATCAGTCATAACTTTACACTTATCTGCTGGCAGTACCAACTATTTGTGTATTTGTTTATAACGGGCCGCGACTAACGGATGTTAACTCCGTTAGTCTTTGTCTGACGTGGCCATCCCAGTTGGCAAAAACTTGATTAAGTGGAATGTTACGTGGCGGCTGACTGTGTCCATCCCACCACTAAACTCATCATATTCAACCAAATACTCTTTATAACCCACAACCACCACAACACCACCCCTGCAACCGTCGCCGGAACCCCGATCACCACCATGCCCATCCACAACAACCTCCACTGGAACCCACCACCTGCATGCCCACCCATCTTATCTTCTTCTATATAATACAACCACCACCATTCTCTCCTTCCTACAATTAACTCAACTGCTACAAATACAAATCACCACCCATCGCCGCAGCCATACAGTTCCCAATTAGGGTTTTATTTTTCTCGCCGGAGCAAAGGGTATAATAATCGGAATAGGGGTAAAACCCGGGAACGTCAAGTTGCAGACATCACGGCTATACACGGATCTACGCGTCCACTAGCACATGTTCGATCAGTACGACGAAAGGTTCATTCAATAATAATAACCATTGAGAGAAACCCTTCTACGCACGGCAGACGTGGTGCCTTGCCGTCTGAAGGCGGTTGAAAGTAGTTGGATCTGATTTGAACCCACCAACCACCGCCAAGTTGAAAGGGGGTATATGGTATAGTCGGATCTGGGTTTTGTGAACTCTGGCAAGATTAGGGCAGAACTCCAACAAGTTGGGGTAAGAGAAGATGGACGTAAGATGGCTAGTTGCAGGTGGTGGGTTCCAGTGGAGGTTGCTGTGGATGGGCATGGTGGTGGTCGGGGTTCCAGCGATGGTTGCAGTGGTGGTGTTGTGGTGGTTGTGGGTTGTAAAGAGTATTAGGTTGAAGATGATGAGTTTAGTGGTGGGATGGACACAGTCAGCCGCCACGTAACATTCCACTTAATCAAGTTTTTGCCAACTGGGATGGCCACGTCAGACAAAGACTAACGGAGTTAACATCCGTTAGTCGCGGCCCATTATAAACAAATACACAAATAGTTGGTACTGCCAGCAGATAAGTGTAAAGTTAGGACTGATATTTACCAGTAGGACATAGTTTGGATTATTTACAACCAATTTTCCTTTATTATATATATGTTGTGCCATATAATTCAAGCATTAAGTTAGAGTAAGTAAAGCAAACAAAAATGAAAAACTAGCATAGTTTGACTTTGGAAGTCAAACTTGATATAAACTTGAAAATAACCTTGAATGATTCTTGAATTTGAGTGAGGAAAGTGTTTATGAGAAGGGATTTATGTGGGAAAGGGTTGGGTATTTATAGGAGGTGATTAAAGAGGTTAAACAAGAGGTTTAATGGTTAAAATTCGGATTCGTTGGACAATAGAACAAACAAGGGAACACAAAAAGCAATCTGCAGGTCTGAGGCCGCGCCACGTGACCAGACTAGCCTCCGTGACCATGCGTCGCGGCATGCTAGGGGGGTTGGGTTGGTCAGCTCGTCTTCCGTGGTTCGTTTTGCGTCCCGGAAGTTCGTTTTCGATGTAACTTGAGCGTTTTAAAGGCGTTTTCGAATCCGTAAAAGGGGTTTTTCAAATTGAACAAGTGGGAATGATTTAGTAACATAAAATCCAATATTTTATATATTTGAAATGTTCGGGATATAAATCGGGTCGGTTTACTTAATAAACAATTACAAAACGATTATACGATTGACTCGAAATTGACGAACGTCACATAAAAATAATTATAAACTTGTATAAACTGATTGATAGATAATAAAGGAGCCGAACCCGATCTCGAAGAAATAACTAACAAGCCGAGCTTTAAAAGAGTAACTTGAAACGGCCGAGGCCAATCTCTACCTCTCGTTAGTCAATACGAGTCGAGCTTAGGGTCAACTCTTTTACCCCCCCCCCCCCATTCACATTAAACGCCAAATGAGCATTGGTTTTTGGTAGGCGTGTTCATGGTTCGTTTTTAAACCATGAAACCGCCCAAACCGGTCATCGGTTTGGTTTCGTGGTTGGTTTATGTTTTTAACTTTTGGTCGTCGGTTTGAAAATTTTCAAACCGTAACGAACGGTTTGGTTCACGGTTTATACCAAAAACCGTCATATAAAACCGGACAGAACTATAAGATTTAGCAATATATTTGAGTTTTTGTTATGTATTTTTTAATACATATATTTAGTCACCTATATTTTATATTTTGTTCAATTAATATAAATATGGGCCAATTCTATTTTTACCCACAATCTAAAGCCCCACAATCTAAGTGAATTTTATTTGTTTAATTGATTTGTGATGGTCTTAGCCAACTCAAGAGTCCCTAATTTTTTTGCAGCTTGTCTTCATAAGTTAAATTTCATAGTTCTTTTCATGAAGCATTACATTAACTTAAGATTCTATAGTTATGAAATTAAGACTTGAGTTGTTTAATTAATTTATTTCATGAGGCAGTTGTTTTCATATTTTAGTTCTTGTAGTTGAATAATGAGATACATGTAATCATAAAAAGGTAATATGCTTATATAACAAGCTTGTTCAATGCATTTTGGATAATGTTTTATTTTATCTTTTGTGAGTTTTTATTATAAATACATAATAAGTTTAAACCGTCAAACCAAATCGTTAGTAGCGGCATGTTTGGTTCAGTTTTGATTATCGACGGCTTGGTTTCGGTTTTTTTACGATAAAAAATCGGTACCAATGGTTTGGTTTACGGTTTGATGTAAAAATCATTCAAACCGGACTGTGAACACCCCTAGTTTTTGGAATTATATATGTTATGTAGTATTTTATATATATCATAGTTATGATACTTAGCATTTGCAGTTAAAATTTTTTTAACAATGTATCTTCTTATTTTTGTTATTATGTACAAAGTCGTCATGAGCAAACAATATGACATTAAAACCATCGGTAAGAAGGAACATGTCAAGTGGACAGAGATGATAGATGATGCATTAATTCAAGCGATGATAACACATAAAGATAAGGGCAATATGATAAACATGTCGTTTAGCTCACAAGCATACACTAATAATATGATTGAGGAGATAACTACGAAGTTTCAAATGCAGTTCACCAAAAATCATTTGATGCATCATTTATAAACATTGAAAGGCCAATTTTCTCAATGGTTTTAAAGGAACTTAATTGAGTGGTTTCTCACGGAATTCCGAGACTCAACTAATTGAGGCAGAGGACGAAGTATGGGATAAATTAATAGATGTAAGCGTTTTAGTTGTTTCCTTAAATAGTTACCTAATCAATTTTAAAACTAGTTATCTTTATTTTGTTAATTAGTCAAGGCTTGATGCTGTGATGTTGAAGACAAAAAAGTGTCAAACTATAATGAAATGCTAGAACTATTTTCAGGGGATAGGGCATCCGGTGCACATGCTGAAATCTCTAAAGAAAGAAATGCTCGATTGCAGAAAAATGACAACATTAAAGTATAAACAATTGCTGAATTGGATGACTTACTAGCTTCCAAAGAAGTGCTTTGGGGAACAAATGCATTTTTTTATGATACTGAAGTGTTAGATTATGTGGTTTCTCCACCCAAGCCGTCTTCAAATGCAAAAAAACATGTAAAAGTAAAAAAAGAAAACTAGAACAAGATTGTGAATATGAATCATTTAACTCGAAGCTTGTGAATTGTCTTGAAAATTTTGCTAATGTTATTTCAGAAGGCAATAAAATATTGGCAATAAAAAACAATATATTTGATCGAGCTTATCATCGCGAGTATATGGGTGAGGAAATGTGTAACGAATTAGAGCCAATCCCCCAACGAAATACCGGACTCTTAAATTTATTTGGCTAACAATAAATCAAAAGCAAAGACGTTATTTAGTTGTTCTCTTCAGATGCGTGTGGGTATACTGAAAGGTATGATGAGGGACGATAAGTAAAGTTCAAGAAATTGTGACATTGTTAGTAGTTTTTGGTTATAGATTTGATGTTTTTAGTAGTCATCGTTAGGTGCCATGTGTTTTTTTGGCAATTCAGACAAAAATGACATTGTTAGTATATGTTGTGTAACATCCCGAAATTTCTAAATATAATATTTAATATATTATTTATTTATGATGGAAAAGTTTACTTGAGTTAGTAGAGAATTAAAAAAAATAATAAGGATGGAAGGATAAGTAGGCTAATTAGATGGAGTTAATTATGGACCAAAAAGGAAAGACGGGCCTTAGATCCATGGGCTTAAGGGAGTATAAATACCTCTTAAAAGCCTAATCCTTTCCATTTTCATACATCTCTACACCATAGCCTCCACCATCAAAACACACACTTAACTCAATTCCCGTTTTTGAGAAAACCACCCACAATGACACAAGGATTCCCGAAGATCTAGCCGTCGGATCGGTCCCAAACTTTAACCGAGGGTTCACGGTATATAAATGAAGATTCCCACCGATTAGATCTTCGATCAGAAGTCGGGAAGTACGGTTTTTATCAGCAAAACCGTAGCAGCTCAAAATAAAGATTTCCGGCCACTGTTACACTATTCCGGCGACTGTAGCGGTGGGTTCCGGTGAAGGTGAGCAGATGGGTTTGTAGATCGGGACGAGACGGTTCCGTGGCTGCTTGAATCACTCAAATCGGAGTTCGTTTGATATGGTTTTGAGCATCTTGAGTGATTTCAAACAAAAACCTCAAAGGTACGTTTTTGTTAAAAGGTTTACTTTTCATGAACGGATTAACATGAAAATTGGTAGGGTGATAGATTGGGTCTAGACAAATTGTAAAGTTGCAAACTTGAAGATTAAAATGGACTTAACGAACTCATGATTATGAACGGCTCGCTTGAAATAAACTTTAGATTTAGTTCGCAAGTTGTTAAAACGAAGATGATAATAGGGGTTGGGAAAGAACCCGTAGCTGCTGCTGTAACTTTGCCTATATCTAAGTTCGTGAGTTGTTAAGTTCGCCTCATCTAAGTTCGTATGAATACAAGTTCGCCCAATGTAACTTCGCCACATATAAGTTCACCTGATATGTAAGTTCGCTTATATATCTAAGTTCGCTTATATATCTAAGTTCGCTTATCAATAAGTTCGCTTATATATCAAAGTTCGCTCACAATCAAGTTCGCTATATTAAGACCCGGGTACATGGAGACTCGTATATGTTTACAGGTGTACACACGCGATGGTATGCCTTGTAAGGACTTAAGAGAAGGTTAAAATAAACAAAACCATAAAAATGCTAAGTAGAAGTAAGCCAATACAAGGCCGTTAGATTAGATCAGATGAGTATTGATACGTTTAACTTGTACAGTCAGCCAAGCTCAGTTAAAGAAGAGATTAACAACTATCGGAGAACGAAGTAGGATTCAGGTGAGTTTCTAGCCCCATTCCTTGTTATGTTTTCGGGGCTATGTGCATACTCGATGTGTTTGTTAATACATTTATCCTAAGTGATAAGTGTATGCCATATGTGATATATGTGATAGATATGAATGATTGCTTGTCGGTACGCGAACGATCTTCGGATATTGCGCGTACTGTCAGGTTATAAATAAAGGTATGAACATTATATATGGAAGATGTATGAACATTACAAATGAACACTTGTCGAGGCGTGAACGATCTTCGGATATTGCACGTATCGACAAGGGGTATGGTTGTTAAATGAATGATGTAAAGAACGCCTAGAGCGTTCTTATGCTATAAATTGTATATGTGAAGTATGTGTATACAGGTACAGGAATGGTATGGGAGTTCTACGTCCGACGTAGCAAGTTAGTATAGCGAATCCCTCTAACTTCTGTTGGACATAGACTTGGCAGGTGATGGCGTAGTTAAGGACTGTGGGCCTTATACGTGATATAGATGATAGATGTAAACGTAGATAGGGACAGTGGGCCTTATACGTGTTATAGGTATAGACGTCAACGTAGATAAGGACTGCGGACCTTATACGTATTGCGGATAGGCGTCAGCACAGGAAAGTATTGTGGACCTTATACGTGCTATATTTGTGTTGTGGTAGCATAGGGGAGGACTGCGGACTTCGTACGTGCTATGGTTTAGGTTGCAGCATAGGAAAGGACTGTGGACCTTACACGTGCTGTATTTGTGTTGTGGTAGTATAGGGGAGGACTGCGGGCTTCGTACGTGCTATGGTTAGGTTGCAGCATAGGGAAGGACTGCGGACCTTGCACGTACCATAACCGGTGAACATAGGTAAGGACTGCCGACCTTTTACGTGTTCACGGCCTTGAGTACAGGTATAGACGTCGGACTATGACGTACTCTCGTTAGTCTGAGGTTAGTGATTGTAGATATGTACGTAGGTATGGAAATAGGGTACCTGGTTAAGTATGAATACGTATCTTCGGATATGTATGTTTGTATGATATGTGTATGTACTGTATGTCGTCTAATTAACTAGAACTCACTCAGCGTAGCTGACTTTTAGTATGCACGCAGGTGAGCTGATTACAGAGTTAGCATGAGGATGTCACATGGCATGAAGTGAACGACTGGCATCTGAAGATAGAAGAAAGATGTTTTAAATATAATGTTTTGTGTTATGGTATCAAAGAAAATATTTAATGTTTTGCAACGAATGATTGATATTTTATATTCCGTGAAAAGTTTTAATAAACTCTGATTTATAGAATTGTGTTTATGAGTAAATCCGACGCTGAAGTAGGGCTACCGGGAACAGGGCCTTACAAGTTGGTATCAGAGCAAAGTTCGAGAGATTTAAGCATCCTACATGCTTAGACTCGAATAGAGAATGAGTTTAAGTAAGAGGATGCCAGTTCAAGAATGCCATGTTTCACTCAAGCAATCTCAGTAACGGTAAGTATATAGTTTATGAATGATAATGTTAGCTTAATTGCTAAAGAGAGCATACGTGTACGATAGGGATATGATTAATTGATTGATTGATTATATGTTTAAAAGTAGAAACTAGCACAAGTGAAATCATAAAGGGAAGTATGTAGAACCTGAGGAGTAATGCAAATAGTTAATTACACTTAATCAATGTCATTAACTACTTACCTTACGAACCATGTGCTAAATAATTCCTAGAGTGATAACGTTTGTGTTTCCTTAGAGATAAGATAGATGACTGTTACAAAAGAGGCGAGCACGAGTAGGATGTACTGTATGTTGTGGTAAGACACGTGTCAACCAGACACCCTTTTTAAGAATCTGTGGCATAGCGATACACGAAAACAGCATGACTCCAACTGCAGAAAGTAATGAAGAAGGATCACACTCGGAGCTTGTAGTTAGATACGCTAAGAGAGTTGCCAAATTGTCACCAAAGCATCAAAGGAAGCCCTTGGAAAGACGAGACGAGACTTGAGACATCTAGAGCCTCATGGACAAGCTACCTTAATAGCTAGAACACATGATCACCACTCGATGACTGCAAGTCAGGAGTAAGAAGGATGATCCAGAAAGCAAAGACGATTCAATAAAGTGCGTGAATATAAGAAGTGTTCCTTCTACAAGGAATAAGCTAGGTTTCGGGGACGAAACCACTTTAAGGAGGGAAGACTTGTAACATCCCGAAAAATCTAAAAATAATATATAATATATTATTTATTTATGATGGAAAAGTTTACTTGAGTTAGTAGAGAATTAATAAAATAATAAGGATGGAAGGATAAGTAGGGCTGTTCAAAACCGGATATCCGAACTTTCGGATATCCGAACCTTTCGGATAGTAAAAGTCACTATCCGAATCCGAATCCGAAACTTCGGATATCCGAACTTCGGATATCCGAACTTCGGATATCCGAAATTTCGGATATCCGAACCTCGGATATCCGAATATCCGAAAAAAAAGAAAAAAAGAACCTATTCTAAAAGTAAACTTACAGCATCTTGAACATCCAATCCAACAAAATATACACAAATTCTCAAAATAAAAACAAGTAATCTGTGAATATGTTATACAAGCTTTGTATGTATCTAACAACATGTAACAGACATACAACTAACAAATCTTTGAAATACTTTGAGAATGGAGACACGAGGCTGTGGTGACGACTGACGAGGTGTGGTGATAATCGACTAGGTCTTGGCTGGAGGTGGTCGACAGTGAGACGAGGGCTTGAGGTGGTGACGGGGTGACATTGGACGACGACTGGAAGTTGTAGCCGGAGGTGGACGACCGTGGCTGTGATCTCCAGGAAAAAAGAAAGAGAACAGAGATGGAGAGGAGTAGCGGCGTGTGATTGAAGATAGAATTAGGGTTTCACCTTTAAGTCTTAACTTATGATATTCAAAATAAAATTAAAAAAAATTATAAATTTAATATATCGGATAGTTCGGATATCCGAATTATCCGAAAAATCTCAAAATTACTATCCGAATCCGAATTTCGGATATCCGGGATTCGGATATCCGAAATTCCGGATATCCGAATTTTCGGATATTTCGGATTCCGATTTTTGATATTTCGGATTCGGTTTCGGATTCGGATTTTTTTGAACACCCCTAAGGATAAGTAGGCTAATTAGATGGAGTTAACTATGGACCAAAATGGAAAGATGAGTCTTAGGTCCATGGGCTTAAGGGAGTATAAATACCCCTTAAAACCTTAATCCTTTCCATTTTCATACATCTCTACACCATAGCCTCCACCATCAAAGCACACACTTAACTCAATTCCCGTTTTTGAGAAAACCACCCACAATGACACAAAGATTTCCGGAGATCTAGCCGTCGGATCGGTCCCAAATTTTAAATGAGTGTTCACGGTATATAAATAAAGATTCCGACCAATTAGATCTTCGATCAGAACTTGGGAAGTACGGTTGTTATCAACAAAACCGTAGCATCTCAAAATGAAGATTTCCGACCACTGTTACACTATTCCGGAGACTGTAGCGGAGGGTTCCGGAGAAGTTGAGCTGATGATTTTGTAGATCGGGACGAGACGGTTCCGTGGCTGCTTGAATCACTCAAATCGGAGTTCGTTTGATATGGTTTTGAGCATCTCGAGTGATTTCAAACAAAAACCTCAAAGGTACGTTTTTGATAAAAAGGTTTATTTTTCATGAACGGATTTACATGAAAATTGGTAGTATGATAGATCGGGTCTAGACAAATCGTAAAGTTGCAAACTTGAAGATTAAAATGGACTTAACGAACTCATGGTTATGAACGGCTCGCTTAAAATAAACTTTAGATCTAGTATTGAACGTTTTAAGACTAAAGGTCCAAACTTTATGCTTTTCCGGGCCGAGTTTTACCTGATATCGGTCATGGGAATGTTCACGGGGTTGGTTAATATCATATCAAGGGGTTACACGTTAAAACGAAGATGATGGGGGTTGAGAAAGAACCCGTAGCTGCTGCTGTAACTTCGCCTATATCTAAGTTCGCGAGTTGTTAAGTTCGCCCTATCTAGGTTCGCATGAATATAAGTTCGCCCAATGTAACTTCGCCACATATAAGTTCGCCTGATATGTAAGTTCACTTATATATCTAAGTTCGCTTATATATCTAAGTTCGCTTACAATAAAGTTCGCTATATTAAGACCCGGGTACATGGCGACTCGTATATGTATACTTACAGGTGTACACACGCGATGGTATGCCTTGTAAGGACTTAATAGAAGGTTAAAATAAAGGAAAACAATAAAAATGCTAAGTAGAAGTAAGCCAATACAAGGCCGTTAGATTATATCAGATGAGTATTGATACGTGTAACTTGTACAGTCAGCCGAGCTCAGTTAAAGAAGGGATTAACAACTATCGGAGAACGAAGCAGGATTCAGGTGAGTTTCTAGCCCCATTCCTTGTTATGTTTTCGGGGCTGTGTGCATACTCGATGTGTTTGTTAATACATTTATCCTAAGTGATAAGTGTATGCCATATGTGATATATGTGATAGATATGAATGATTGCTTGTCGGTACGCGAACGATCTTCAGATATTGCGCGTACTGTCAGGTTATAAATAAAGGTATGAACATTATATACGGAAGATGTATGAACATTACAAATGAACACTTGTCGAGGCGTGAATGATCTTCGGATATTGCACGTATCGACAAGGGGTATGGTTGTTAAATGAATGATGTAAAGAACGCCTAGAGCGTTCTTATGCTATAAATTGTATATGTGAAGTATGTGTATACAGGTACAGGAATGGTATGGGAGTTCTACGTCCGACGTAGCAAGTTAGTATCGCGAATCCCTCTAACTTCTGTTGGACATAGACTTGGCAGGTGATGGCGTAGTTAAGGACTGTGGGCCTTATACGTGATATAGATGATAGATGTAAACGTAGATAGGGACAGTGGGTCTTATACGTGTTATAGGTATAGACGTCAACGTAGATAAGGACTGCGGACCTTATACGTATTGTAGATAGGCGTCAGCACAGGAAAGGACTGTGGACCTTATACGTGCTATATTTGTGTTGTGGTAGCATAGGGGAGGACTGCGGACTTCGTACGTGCTATGGTTTAGGTTGTAACATAGGAAAGGACTGTGGACCTTTCACGTGCTGTATTTGTGTTGTGGTAGCATAGGGGAGGACTGCGGGCTTCGTACGTGCTATGGTTAAGTTGCGGCATAGGAAAGGACTGAGGACCTTGTACGTGTTGTTAATATAGGATGGTATAGGGAAGGACTGCGGACCTTGCACGTACCATAACCGGTGAACATAGGTAAGGACTGCGGACCTTTTACGTGTTCATGGCCTTGAGTACAGGTATAGACGGCGGACTATGACGTACTCTCGGTAGTCTGAGGTTAGTGATTGTAGATATGTACGTAGGTATGGAAATAGGGTACCTGGTTAAGTATGAATACGTATCTTCGGATATGTATGTTTGTATGATATGTTTATGTACTGTATGTCGTCTAATTAACTAGAACTCACTCAGCGTAGCTGACTTTTAGTATGTACGCAGGTGAGCTGATTACAGAGTTAGCATAAGGATGTCACATGGCATGAAGTGAACGGCTGACATCTAAAGATAGAAGAAAGATGTTTTAAATATAATGTTTTGTGTTATGGTATCAAAGAAAAGATTTAATGTTTTGCAACGAATGATTGATGTTTTATATTCCGTGAAAAGTTTTAATAAACTCTGATTTATAGAACTGTGTTTATGAGTAAATCCGACGCTGAATTAGGGCTACCAGGAACGGGGCCTTACATGTTAGTTATGTATTTTGATATTGTTATTAGTTGTCGTCTTTAGATGGCGTGTGTGTTTTTTATATTATTCAAGCAAAGATGACATTGTAAGTAGTTGTTGGTTATGGATCTTAAGACCAATTATCTTTTGGTTATGATGAAATGATTACTTTATGCATTTATTGATTTCTGGACGTATCATATATGAATTGTGATTGCTGAAATTGCCTGTAACGTGCTGAGAACAGTAAGTTAAACACCTGACGATTTGGTCGCTGCAGTCTGCCTTCTATCCAATAGAATTGGGGATGCTTCTATTATTAAGACACTTGTAAAAGCTAGTGGTGTAGAAGAAACACATATAAAAATCAATATTATTTTTTATGCTAATGAAAAACTAACATATGTTATATACTTGACTACAGAAGCTTGAAGACTTTGTTCTCTATGCCAAAGGAAGTCGTTCATTCCAACCAATGATGCGTAAATTGCAACCATTGACATTGACTAAGGTTTCTAATTCAGTTCCGGTAATGAATTTAATCATTAAGTGGGAAGCGGCTCGGTCCGGGTATGTATAGCCGGAGCATGGTAGGAACCGTGAACCTGTGAAGATTAATCGCCCGCTAATCAGTTTTCAAACTACTTGAAGCATAGTGTGCAGCGGGAGGTTATGTTAAGGTAAGTTCTGATTTAGCAAGTTAAGGTTTTGGAATGTTCAGCACTCAGCAGCATGTTGCGGTCTTGTGGTTGTTGGAGAGTGCAACAAATCGATAATGTCATGTTGAACATAACTAATATGAACCAAGTAGTATTGAGCAACAACCGGAATGTGGTAGTGTAGAAAAATTACAAATGGGTCAGTCTCATTGCACATTCCTGGTTAGGGGTGCAAACGAGTCAAGCCAAGCCCGGGGTCGACTAGGCTTGCTCGGCTCATGAGTAGTTTTCTAAGCTCAAGTTCGACTCCGGCTCGGAATTTTTACTATTCATTAAAAATATTATATAGTTATACTAATTTATATAAAAATGATCGGCTCGTTTAGGCTTGCGAGCCAGCTCGATCTCGGGCTCGTTTAGGCTTGGGTTGATTGAGATTTTTACAAGCCAACCTCGATTAGCTTGCGAGTAAAAGTGTTTTTATTTTAATTTACTAAAAGGGTATAATGGTAAAAACATAACTTTCTTTTCCTTTCTACCCATATCGGGAACACATAAAATGTCTAGTTTCCTTTCTTTTCATTTCATTTTCATTGAACTCGGGAACATGAAAGAAAATCATAATTTTCCTTTTTTTTCCATTCTCATTTCATTTCCTTTCTATTCTCTTGTTAAATGAAACTCTGATGGAAGAAATAGAAAGTAAAATCATAACAAGAATAAATATTACAAAAATCCTACCATAAATTTGGCTAGTTTAAAATTGTAATAAACAAGTTTGCTCGTATTAAAAAACATTTTGTGTTTTTATATTATATTTTAACTTTCTATGTAGTTTATATAATAGAACACACCAAATACTAAGAGGGTGTTTGGGTGAGCTTTTAAAACTTGCTCATTTGGTTGTTTGGTTGTTGAAGCAAAATGTGTGTTTGGCAAAGCTCTTCCAAAAGCTTTAAATTGAAGCTTTTCGAAAGTTGTTTTTTTTACTTTTTGAAAAACAAATAAGCAAAAAAACAATTTTAAAAGTGCAGCCAAAAATCCCCTAAATAAGTAAATAAATGAAATGCATTTAACATTTACGATCTGGTCCGGTTTCATGTGATCAGTTTTCGATATAAATTGTAAACCAAAATATTTGCTACGATTTTAAAATTTTAAAGCTGATTGGTCAAAAATTAAAGAGCAAAATCAACCATAAAATCAAACCGACGATTGGTGAACGGTTTTATAATATCAGACCATATAACAAACCCCCATGAATTTGTTGCCGTGATTGTTAACAAATGCGGTTCCTATCAAATCACGCGGCACCGTCTACTATTTTTAATGTGTGGATAATAAATAATTGGTAAACGTAGTATATATATTAAAAGCGAGGGCGGCGGATTTGTGGGTGGACTTGAAAGCAGCCGCCCCGTAACAAGACATATCAAGGTGGGTCCATATTGTGACGTATGCCCTACACCACATACCTTTTGTTCGTGTTTTTATATTCTTTTTCTTGTAGGTGGTTTAGCCGGTACCGCAATATCGCCTACCACTATTATTTTAAATCTTAATTAATTCCCATTCTAATGATAAAAAGTGAAAAACTATTATAATTATTTATTTCTTGTACTTTCCCACAATTTTAATTCTTTCATTACCATATATTAATCCAAACCCGATATTATTTCTCAGTATACATGCAATCTTTTTAGCAAACTTTTGCATGAATTGTTTTGTAAAATCTGATGTTTAATTGGTGGAATTTAAATGAGTCAAAGCCCAAGTTTGACTAAAACTCATTTAATGAGAATGTATGATCTCGAGCTTCACATAACAAGTTTCGCAAGGAACGCAAGCCTAAACAAACATATTATTTTTCTAGAAAGTATAATATTTTGTTTTATACAATAAATACATATTATTATATACAAAAGTTATGAGTTATGAAGCTTTTTAGTCGAAACAAAGAAAGTGAAGAAGCACATATTCGTTAGTTCCAAGCTTATTTAAGGATTACTAGGTTATTGAGTGGAAAAATATAAATCATTTAACATCCACACGTTTCTAGCATTAATTGATATACAAATCATGTAAAAACATAACATTCAACTAAATAACATTTTAACACGGTCACATTTGTAATTTTATTTGTAAATTTACCCTCATTGTCTAATATAAGCATTTTAACACTGTCTATACTCTTCAATCGTGATAAAGCCACATATAGTTGACCATGTGTAGACACCAGTTCTCGCAGGTATATGCCAACTCTTGCTAGTGATTGGCCTTGACTTTTATTAATGGTCATTGCAAAATAAACCGCAAAAGGAAACTGTCTTCGTTTCAATATTACTGGCGGTTTCTTATCTAAAAGAGTTAAACCACTATGAGTTATATAATTGCGAAACCCAATGTTAGTACCTATAATAACCTTTACTTCGATAAAACGCCTCCCCAAGTTAATTACTTGTAATCTGGTTCCATTGCATAAAGCGTTATTCTGATCAATATTCCTTAGTAACATTATTGGCACACCAACTTTTAGAACCAATCTATGATTAGGCATACCAGACATCTTTAAACCATTTAGAAAATATGGTGAGTGTAATGCTGGTTCGAAACCAAGACCAACACTATCATATTTGTCTATACTATCAGAACTGAGATATTTAACTTCTTCTTCGGAAAACAAAGACAAAAATTTGTCATTAATATCTTGGACAACCTCGTTTAAAGGTGCAAGTATGGCTCTTTCTTGAAAATATGAAATATTATTAGAATTTTCCGATAATACCGGATATACAAAATCAACAAATCAGAAATAGGATCGAATGAATCACCAATCAAAAGATCATCTGGTATATTATAATGGCGTTGTTGTATTTATAAATAATGAAATGCAAATGTTGTATTTATAAATAAATGATTATTTTACATGAGTTAGACATCATAACTTATTTGAATCAAATACAAAAACATACAAAGAATAACAAAGATAAATGAAAAATTAAAATATTTTATAACTTATATCATGAGTACAACAATAAGCAAACAAATAAATTAGTCTCCAAGTCAAAAAAACAACAATTTTATAATTTTGATTCAACAAAACTTCTATATCAATGTTGATTCAAAAGATAAACTGTATATAAGACATTTATTATACATCAATAACCGTAATGTTTATTAATCTAGGATAGTACCCGTGTTTATTTACACACCAATTTAAATATTTGTTGCACATCAATGTTAAAAGATGAACAATATTTAAGACATTTCTTTTTATAAGTATATTTTAAATTTATGTTACAAAACAAACTGTTTTGACAATCTAAAACCTATATTTAGTCTTTCATAATACTATAATTAATTGATCTTCAAAATAAAGTCTTAATCAATATTCTATAACATATTAATTTTCATTCAAGTATAGTTGACATATAGTTGATTCCTAATATATATCATTTAGGAAATTAGGCTAAGCTTTCTCATCCAATTATAACTTCTTTATGGATAAATTATGTTAAATAATTATTGAATACATATAGTAATAATAATCTAATATTGTTTTAATAGATTGTGCTCTTTAGCATTTATGCTTCTTTCATTGTGTATCTGTTTAACCTGTTTTTTTGTAGCTGTATTTTTTACCCATTTAGACAAATTGCATCTACTCGGGAGATTAAACTTTTCGCCATATTTCGTACATGCTAATTTGGTGGTGATGTAAATAGAAAATTAATATTGTTAAAACTTAAACATATAAATAATTAAAAAAAAGTTTCATTATGGGAATAATATGAATAAACTAAGAAAACATTCCATATTCACTAATGGTTATTTACGAAGAAAATGTATAAATTAAGGAAAAACGTGTTTTATTTTTAGCAACCACTATTTGCTTGACAATTATGTTAAAATCATTTTATGCATTATTTTTAGGTGTTTAAAAATATAAGATTTAATGTAAATTAATATTTGTCAACTTAAGAATTGATTTGAAGTCGAGACTTATATTAGATCAAAAAAGTATTATCATTTTGTACAATAAAAATAGTGATTAAAATACGAATTAAAACATAAATTAGTAGATGATGTATATGAATATGGTTGATGACTATTAAAGAAACTTTAAAATTAATTTTATTTAAACCAATATAAGTTGAAAGTTACAAATAATTGTTATTTTTAGTTAGAAATAAGGTATTGTTATATTTTGATACCATAATTAAAAGTGTAACAATTACTAAATAAATAATTAATTAATACAAATCAATTTTTTAATTAATTGTATTTAATATAACGATAATTTTGGTAATACGTTTATTATTGATATAAAACGAATATTGATTTTTGACTATAACAATAATGGTTTTTTATTTTATAAAATATTGTAACAATAGAAAGTGAGTTAATTTGATAATAATGATGAAATAACAAAATGCTTAAGGTACAGAAATGCAGGAAGTTAGTTGATGCTATTTTTAGGCATATGCGTCTTGACATTTAGATATAGTTATAAAATTGTCAAATAAAAAAATGTAAACTTTCTAAGATTGGAAAGTATCAAAATCTTTTAAATACCAATGAGATTGGTTAAATAATGTTTTCTGAGTTTGGCATTCGACGACAAGTAGATTATATTGTTAGAATTTGACAAATTATATTTGTAGTGTTTGTTAATAAGATTTGGAATGAAGAAAAAAATACATGCTTTGTATATGAGTAAAAACATATAAATATATAAAAACTATATTCAATAAATATACAAATTGTTATAAAAGAATTTTTATTTTAAATTTTATTTAAGAAACATTCAATAACATTTTTTGTTAGATCTATTAAATCCAATGCTAAAGTTCACTTTTATGAATAAAAAAAATTATTAGTAAACTTCAAAGAAATATTTAGTACAGTTGTATTATAATAAATAAACTTCAAAAAACGATTTATTTTTTATTTTTGCAATATTAAAATGGGGGTTTATTTTATACATTAATTTTGACATTCAATTTGTACAAGTTTGTATTTAATTTGTAAATTCCGTATGTAATCGGTTTATAGAAAACATGAGGGTTTTACTAAAGGTATGAATCTTGAAATTTAGACATAATTAAAAAATGATCTAATATAAAAAATAGAAATAAAGGTTTAAATATGTTATGAATATTAACCATAAATTAAAGGTATTATATAAAAACCGAATTAAATAAATTTACATTTTATTATATATTTTATTTTTGATATTTAGGAATAAATATATTATTAGATTTAGTTGAAATTGACATTAAAATCATAATAACTTGAAATATTTTGAAATGGTTATTAAAAATAACTTTTTTTATTTAAGGCATTAATATTGAAAATTTATGAATGGTCATATTCGTTAAATTTCGGTTTTGAATAGATGGTGAAAGTCAAACTATATAACACATTTTTTTAAACTTCACATAAATAGTGAAAATCCAAATTTGAATGATGAAAATCAATTTCTATAATGTCATATTAAATTTGTACTATTTTAAAATGTTAAATACGATAATATTGGAAAGTATAATAATGTTTTAAATTGCGTTGACATTAGTGATTTAGTTGGAATTTGAACAACAACAATATAAGATTAATTATCATACTATAGCTAATTTAATGTAGTATAGAATGTCCATTTAAATTTCATTTCTGGATTGTATAATAATCAATTAAATTACATGAATTGTGAAAAAAAAATACATGAATAATAGCAAAAATATACATTAACATTAAACAAAAAATAAGACATCTTGTCAACAAATCCTCAATCCATTATATCAAGTTGGGGACAATAATCTAAAATGATAAAATTAAATATTAATATTAATATCACATAATAAATAAATTACCAATTATGGAATATTTGAATTATGTGAACAAATGTAAACCTTACCAGAAAACGGTGTAACCTTGCCGAAAAAACATATACATGTGTATTAGAACAAAATCGGTGAAAACCTAACCAATAAATATAAAAACATTCACCATCCAATAATTAGTACAAAATTGTGTGAATAATATACTAAAAATTAATGAATGTGTAATTTGTAATAAAAGTAAAAGTCCGGATTATGGTAAGCTATTTATTTTTATGTAACAATACCATTTCGTCTTGCAAAATCATCTCTATCGACCAATCTTCTCCGGGCTTGTTATTGTCCTTGAGACGCCATAATTTCAAAATACGAACCTTGAGGACACAGTTGTTGTTAAGCACATCCAATTGGTTCAACATATTCCATCTTCCTGGTAGTGAAAAATTAAAAATAAACAAACTATTAATTTTTGAACAATTATACTTTGAACGGAACAACTAAACAACAAAATAAATTATATAAGCACGACCAAACTATATACCTTACAAAATAACAGATTCATTTTTGCTAATTCCGGTGTGATGGTGTGAGAATTATTGTGTGAAGGTTAAATTATTTATACATAAGTATTAGATGTTTGAATTTTTGGATATGTGAATAAAGAAGGAATGTAAATGTAATTGATTAAAAATCATAAAATTAGGGATTTTGAATTAGCTTGAAATATGGACGAAAATTAGGAGGTTTTGATTACGGATTTTGAAATTTTGAAATATTTGAATTTAATGTTGTTAAATTATATTATTATATTATAATTACAATACAAATAAAATTAATATGTTTAAATCTACATCATATTTCAACATACAACATAAAGATAGTAACGTACAAAAATATGTAACTAATTTATTTTTTATTTATTACCATTAATAAAAATAATTATCAATTGAATAATTGCATAATTGATATAATTTGTACAATTATGATAATTTTAAAATCCCTATGATAATTGTTTCTTGTATAATGAATTTTATATTTTTTTTATTACCATCCCTAAAATTAGAATCATTATGATAATATTAGATCCTTAATCATATGGTAAAATGATGATTATGTTAAAATCATTTATGCCACGTATATATCATAATTGATTATGATTTTGAAATTCCGTAATCAAAGTAATCCTTAATCATATGGTTGATTTGTTATTAATATTGAGAAATTTACTTGCAATTGATTACGAATTTCAAGTTTACTTGCAATTAACCGGTCAACTCTCATAAATCTAAAATAAAAACCATTATTTATCAATTTAAGATAATTAAACAATTAAACATTAAAGCAATAATAATAAAAAATAACAAACTGACATTTGATCGAGCACCTAGTAGGTAGCCTAAATTAGTGTATGAAATCACAAAAAAAATTATAATTTTATGTGAATCAACATACACAACATAATACCTGATGCTTTAAGTGACCGGTAGAAACGTTAATGGTTTGTTAACACAGTCATGGGTAGGCGGAATTCCTGTAGATTAAACGTCCGGCTGATGAACAGCTTCATCGACGGTGTACGGTCAATTTGCCGGATAAATGAAATGAAGGTAGAGATCCGTGGAAGAACATGATGGAGGCGTGAAAGTGAGGATAGTTGATTTGGGTTTAGGGTAAAATACATTATAATAAATAATGAAAAAGGAATAATAAAAAATGATATAAATTAATATTAATAATCAATAATCATTTAATAGCATTTATTGTCTAGTAATTTTATTTATTTTAGAATTTTTTTATTCATATAAAAAATAGAGAAGTGGTTAATAAAAAAAGAAACTTTAAGAATCCACCAATAAGAAGAGGCCATATTGAATTAAACTAATTTGTTTTAATAGTATATTTAGATTAGATTTATATAAATAATATCATATTTGGAAGTGTCGAAAGGGTCTACGAAATATATCATTGAGCAAGATATATAGATAGATCTTTCAAGTTTTCTTCCTAAAAAAGTTATAGTAGTTTTTATGTAGGACACATGTTAATAAAATCTGATAACTTATAAATGATGTGTGAAATGTTTTATACTTTTCAGACTTATTATAGCTAGGCAAACTAAAGTCAAATTAATCCAAGACAAAATGGCAAAACTCGTCCTTTATGTTTTTACGTTTTTCAGTTGTCGTCCTTTAGCAAACTTAATGATAGAAAACATCATTTACGTTCAAAAAATCTTGCATGGTTCGTCCTTTTCACTAACGAGAGTTAGTTTTTCTCGTTAAATCCAGTCATGTGCACCTCATGTGAGGGCAATTTAGTCTTTTTACCCCCAAGGGGTTATTGTGTAATTGACTTAAAAATTTTGGTCTAAAACTAAAATGATTTATACATGTATGACCCTCTCTCTCTCTCTCCCTCTCTCTCTCTCTATCTATATATCTTTGTGTGTGTTTAAACCACCACCACTCGACTCCATCAGAGACCCAGTCAATCGTCAACACCACGGCTCCTGACCCATTGTGATCCCCTCCGCGTCATCTACATCATCATCAACCACCATACCTGCAACCACAACCACCTACACGGTGGTTCCTCAAACCCGATCTGAAACATGTTATCCTCTGATGACAGATTTTTGAGGGAATGAGATGAAGATGTTGGGGGTTTCCGGCAACACGTCATCCTTCGTCTCCACCACCGTCACACTTCCATCTGTCCCCTCCCCTTGATTCTCTTTATGTCATCCACCACTTCCACTACGAAATCAAATTTTAGGGTTTATGTTGGAATCGAGCTCTGTTGTGCAGACCTGAAACAAATTGCATCTAAACAATTCATCATGGTTGGTGTGGTGGCGGTTTGGTGTAAGTAAACAGAAAGCACATATTTGACCAGTGTGGGTGAACGGAAAGCGCAGATCCACCGTAACCGTTGCCGGAGATGGTGGCGGTGGTGGAGTAACCGAAGATATTGGTGGAGTCATCGGAGATGATGGTTGTGTGGTGGCGGTGGTATGGTGTATTGAGGTGATGAAAAGAGAGAAAGATGAGAGAGTGGAATCTAGGTGAATGATTTTAGAATAGAGAGAAACTGTTTTAACTTTATGTTTTAATATATATTTATTTCTTTATTTTCAATTATTTAACAAATAAGCAAAATTACAAAAATATTCTCACGTGGCTTGCACATGACTAGAGTTAACCATAAAAATTAACTGAGTTAGAGCCAAAGGACATAACTTGATAGGGTTTTAAACATAAAGGATGTTTTCTGGCATTCATATTTGTAAAGGACGACCATTGAAAATTGATGCAAACATAAAGGACGAGTTTTGCCATTTTGTCTTAATCCAAATTGTGATGTTTGTGAACTGGGCCATGAAATCGATAATGATTTAAACATGTTTAAAATGCTTCTAGAAGAACTAAAATGCCTCTAGAAAAAGGTTGGTGTGAAGGTTACAAACTCATCGTGGTGACTTTGGTAACACCTGGCGGAGATACGTTTGAAAAATTGGCTTAAAAAAAGAGAGAAAAAACTACAATTTTTAAAATCCTCGCCGATCCTAGTACGTTGCATAATATAGTTTACGAATTAAATGACATACATATTGTGTTTCAAGGTAAACAATCTTGAACTGTGTTCTTAATTAGCCAGAAGAGTTGGTGATGGTAGAACAACAAACCAAGATGTTGATCAGTTCTTCATGTAAGTATTATAAAACATGATAAATATTGAACATATGAACCTGTTACAGCAGGGTTAGTAGTAACCGCAGCAGGGTATGATGTAGTCGACATGCTTGTCATCTTGATCGAGTTCCCCTTTAGGATGTATAGTTAAGGATGGTGTTAGGATTCTTGAGAGAAACCTGGTTTCGGAGAGAGGATGCACACAAAATTGTATGTGTGTGAGACTAGGTTATGATGTTAATTTATTCTCTCTATATATACACCCAAGGGGAAACCCTTTATTAGCTATTAAGAGTAATATGGCCCATCAACAATTACCAAGCTAATATATAATAAGGTATAATTAATTATTTTGATCTATTATTATATAAATGATAATGATGGCCATATAAATAAATATACAAAATATATTTATTCTTACATTCTCCCACTTGGTCGAGTAATCATTTATTATGAGTATTAGATAAGCCTGATCAGGAGTTAACACTCATTTTAGTTTTAAACTCAAACTGGAGCAGAGAAATACAGTAATTGAATTGAACATCAGCTCAAGACCCCCATTCATCATACTGTAGTTCTTATTTAAAACCTAAGTAGTTATGATCAAAATTTTCGAGTAAGCCCTTCAGAACGTTTGATTTGTATATTTAATTTGTCTATATGTCATTATGCATGCAGAACATATTAAGAGACGTACAAAATCAAAACTGATGAGGAAATTTAATAGTTAATCATTCATAGTACGATATACAGTTGTACGTGGTCATTAATAAACCCCTCATGATTATAAGCGCTTTCATAATACTTATGGGTAATAGACCTTTAGTTATAGGATCCTTAAGCATATCATGAATGTATTCGATATGAAAATTTAGATTCCTCAATTCGTTCATAAACGAATAATTAATTTCATATCATAATTTAATGCAGCACCTATCAAACTGTTACTGTTTGAGAAAACATGGTAGTTGACGTTATCACAATTAGTCTTCAATATATAATTTATTTGGAGTTTAATAAAACTTATGAGTCCACTAATAAATATTCAACAACGTTTATTGACAACAACGTTGTAATTAATCAACATATTATGTTATTATGACTTAGGTTGTTGTTATCAGTTCATTATGACTCCTCCATGAGATAGATTTATCTATTAACATAAGAATATATCCCGAAAATTACATTTTCTTATCTCTGAATATGACAAAGTTTAGAGTAATATACCGGTTTGAATTATCACTTCTTTTAAATTATAGTCTTTCGTTTCTTTTAAAGATATTTTAATATTCTTTTAGATGTTTCACATTAATCTAGGCATATCTAGTGTGTTACAATTTTGAGTAATATCTGAACGAGTATAGACTTGAACCTACATAAGGCTTCTACTTAATGAAGCATAAGGTAATAATCTCAATGATCCTATTATCCTCTAAATAGAGCAATATTTTTTGTTACATGTGTAAGGACCCATTTAAGATAAAACTTATAGAACAAAACTAATGTTCCTTTGGGTCTATCTTATAATGTTATGATATCTATTATGTAAGGGATATCTTTGAGATATTTCATATCAAAGTGTGTGAACAATGCTTTGACTTATGTAACATATACTTGTCAGAAGAATGTCATCTATATAAGGACAAGTTTGTTTTTAGTTGCACACGCTCATCTTGAGGTAGGTACATTTATCCACTTGGTTTTTGATGAAAATAATTGTATAAATATTTCATCAAATTTTGATGTTTGCATTAACCCATATATGGATTTTATTGACTTATAGACTAAATGTTTATTAACCTTCAGTTTATAACATTTAGGTTGTTTTATGAGCATGTAGATATGTAAGTCAGTTATTAGGGAAAGTTGTTTTAATGTTCTTCTAATGTAGCTCTTTAACTATTATAAGCTACTTGAACAGTGATGATCCTCAAAGAAATGTTTTATAATATAGGTTATAAGATTCTTTAATGATTTATTCCCTTTTGAATCTAACCTTTAATAATCAATTATGCTTCTTAGTGTCTTAACGTTTGTGTTAGGATTTAGTTTAGTTATGAACACCTTTAGGTGATTCTACCAAATCTCAAAACGTTATCGACTTATGGAGTCAATTATGATTGATGATAATGGTTTAATTATAAGGGGTAAACATCCAATTCAACTTTAGTTAGGGAGGTTACATAAGCATCAAATTTAGCAGGTTTTAAAACCTAGATGGCCTCCTAAGTTGATTATTGGGTAATTTTAAAAGTCTCAGTTTTATGGATTAGCTCTTAGTTAGGTTGCTATCATTTTCAGGATTCTAAGCGTGTAAGATTTGGCACAGTATGGTGTACAAGAGGTGTAATTGGAGTAAAATTTAATATCTCTCTTCCCCCCGCCTCTTGTACTTCTAACAAGTCATTATAAAGACTTTTACTGCTCCCACTTGTAACATCCCGAAAATTCTAGAATAATATTAATGTTATACCTGCGTCGGGTGAATTATTTGAGTTAGAGGGATAATATGATAATATGATAATAAAGCTTAAGGGGTAGCGGGCTTGGTTAATAGAATTAAAGATGGACCAAAAAGGAAATATGGGCCTTAGGTCCATGAGCTTAAGGGAGTATAAATACCCCTTAAACCCTAATCCTTTCCATTTTTATCCAAATCTACACCATAGCCTACACCTTGATAAACACACACAAACACCATCCTATAACCCGAGCCAATATTTGAAGGTGGAAACCCAAACCCATTGGTGCTAGATCTTCGTGAAGAACCAAAACAACATCAAGGCTTAACCGTGTTCGTAAACCGACTCATTTAAGGTACGTCTATATTTAAAAATCGTTCATATAGGTTCGGTTTGGTTTGGGAAATCATAGATCTGTTATAGTATGTTATAAACGAGTCCAAAGCAACAAATCTTATGGAAATCGATTAACATTTGATGGGTAAATTGTTAGCCTAATAGAACTCGTATGTATATACATAAATCTCACCCTGTAAACTCAGATATTTGAATGATTGGACCCTTGGGGTTTGTGCGCGCTGCATAGACGATTCCAATGATACCAAAATCATGATTTTTTGTTAAGAAATGAAGATTTAATCGCAGATCTAATATAGATTGACTATTGGGTGTTCTTGACGATTTTGACTTTGACCCCAAGTCAAAGTCTGGATAAGAACATAGATGATTCGTTATGATTGACCAATTCGTTACGCGTTCATAAAGAATGGGACCCAATTCGTGAGACTTGATAACGAATGAGCTCTTAATTCATTATCTATCTATTTGTTAGATAAGATAAAGAATCTGGTAATTCGTTATATGCTCATTCGCTATGCTAAGGTAACGAATCAGATGATGTTCAGATAACGAGTTAGCATAACGAATCAAGTAACGAATCAGGTGATTCGTTACTTGCCAATTCGGTATGTGAGGATAACGAACGAGCGAATTAGACCACGAATCAGGCTTAATTCGTTATAGAGATTTAGTTAGCGAATTAAATAATAATTTAATTTTCTAATGGAAAATGTGTTAAGACAGTTAATGGAAATAAAATTTTTCCAAGCTGACCTGGCAGCTTAACCCCAGCCAGCGGTCTACCCCTTGGACCCCGCTAGGGCTGCCGCCCCTATAACCCCGCTGCCAAGGCGCTGCCCCCGGACCCCCGTTTGTTGTGGGCTATTGTTATACTAGAAACATGATATGGGTAGTGATAGTTAATCGTTACGTGTAATTGTTATACAGTTAGCCGTACACACCTCTCGGAAGGAGTAACCATCAACAGTGAACGTAACCGAGTTCAGGTGAGTTTCTAGCCTCATTCCTTGTTATGTTTTCGGGGCTGTGTGCATACTCGATGTGATAGTTAATACACTTACCCTAAATTGGTAAGTGTATGCCATGTATGATTTATATGTTATCTATATATGTCTTGAATGAGAATAAAAGCTTGTCAGTACGTGAACGATATTCGGATATTGCACGTACTGTCAGGTTAATAAAATAGATATGAATATTGTGTGTAATGTAAAGATGATTGCTTGTCGATACGTGAACGATCTTCGGATATTGCACGTACTGTCATGTTATAAATATAGATTTGAATATTGTATGTAATGTAAAGATGATTGCTTGTCGGTACGTGAACGATATTCGGATATTGCATGTATTGCCAAGTGGGTGATTGTCTCCTTATATAGATATTAAATAATAAATTATGTACATAGTTCCTTCTACGGATAATATATATTGAGTGTTCCTTCTATGGAAAGCACAGTGTTCCTTTGATGGAAAGCATAGTGTTCCGTTAATGGAAAGCATAGTGTTCCTTTAATGGAAAGTACAGTGTTCCTTTAATGGAAAACATACTGTTCCTTTAATGGAAAGTATAGTGTTCCTTTAATAGAAAGCATAGTGTTCCTTTAATGGAAAGCATAGTATTCCTTCTTTGGAAATATATAGGATGTTCCCTCTATGGAAGTATATAGAGCGTCCTTCTATGGAGAATTTATACAGAGCGTCCTTCTATGGAATATATATATATATATATATATAGTGGGAAATAGCCATGGTTCTTTTAATAGATATTATGTAACGTTCCTCTTATGGATATTTATACAAGGTTAAGATATGTATGTATGTAAGATATGTGTGTGTATTGTATGTCGCCTGATTAACTAGAACTCACTCAGCGTAGCTGACTTTTAGTATGCACGCAGGTGAATATGATTAAAGAGCTAGCATGAGGTTGGCAAATGGCACGGATTGAGCGGCTGGCATCTGAAGATGAAAGAAATGGTGTTTTAAATATGATGTTTATTATCATGGTTTTAAAGAAATGATTTAATTTTTTGTAATGAATGATTTAAGTTAACGTTTCCGCGAAAGTTTTAATAAACTCTGATTTGTAGAACTGTGTTTATGAGTAAATCCAACGCTAAAGTAGGGCTACCGGATTCGGGGCCTTACACCACTGACCTTAGAAACCTTTAGGAAATTAGCATACTCAGGGTCAGTATTTAAAGACCAATAGATTCTAACAAAGAAGCAAGTTAATAATATAAATTGTTGCAGTTTCTCCTGGTGAGAATTAATTTAGTAAGAAATCTGAATTTATCCACGTTTAAGCAACAATGAAACTTTTGTAAGAATAGTATTAAATTCTAAAGAGATAAGTTTTGATGGAATAGTGTTATGATGGAGCAGTGTCTTGTACAAGAGGTGTATTTGAGATAATATCAAGATTTCGCTTCCCCACCTCTTGCAAATCTTGTAAGTTATGGTTGGGACACTTAAGGCTCCCACTGATCTTTAATATCTCTAGGAAAAATACAAGAGAAGTTTTAATGATGTACATGACGTGGGAATCTGTCATATATATGTTAGACGTGATTTGATTCCATTAACGTCCAGATGTCATAATAAACTTAAAGGACATATTTAGAAGAAATCGTATTAAGTATATATGAACGGATCTCTTTAAGACCGCGGACCGTAGAATACTGATTAGATACAAGTAAATAGCATTTTAAATGATAAAAGAATTATGTCTGAGTATTCCGTTAGAATAAGTTTCACGAATGTCAGTGAAATATAACTTATGGTGGACTCATACTTATTCCTTAAGCCAAGTAATGTTTAGGGCATTTAACACATGATTTAAAATCACTAAGAATGAGATTGTATGAAAAATCACCCTCATCAACCATGTCATGATTTCTCATGAAATTTGGTTTTAATAGATGAATATTATAGGTCTCATTTGTCTTTCATTAAATTTTTATTTGCATTATAACAAAAGTTGTGAAAGTATACATTATCATCTAGTTCTATTTTATAAATGCTTCAATCCAGATATTGATAACAAATAATATAAGAGTTTAAGGTAAGAGTGACTTTATGTTGGCTATGCAAACCTTATAACTGTCATAATGTAACTTAAGTATTGATACTAAATTCTGATTAATCTTCAGAATATTTAAGGTATCATAAAGTGTAATTAAAAGACAGTTTATCATGGTTCTAATAACCTTAACATTTAAATTTGTCACTAACACTCATGTTAGTTATTTGTTGATTTCGGGTAAACATATAGAACTAGACTCAACAAATCATATGTTAATGGGAACATTAGGATTAGCAAACTTATATATCATTATTATACATCTATCAATTTTAGCCAGTTGTTCTTTTGAATTATGGAGAGTCTTGTAATGTCTATGCCTAATCTAATGACATATTTTTGCAATGGGACTTCTCCTTAGAGAACTTAAAACTGAAAGTAATACTTGTACCTTGTCTATGAATCTTAGAATTATCCTCTTTTAGGTTTTAGTAGCGTGAGTTGAATAACATCTTATATCAGTACCATACATTTCTTTTCATGTACATATGTTGTTGATCAACGCACTCATTTTCCTTCGGTACTTCTGAGTGTTATAGTTGATTCTTAAGACACCAAATTGTACTACTAAAAATTTTAGTATGTAATGTACTATAAAATTGTACTTATTTTCATGTGTGAGCCCTAAACTTTATGGGTCATGGTATTCTATATTATGATGTATTCAGTCATGCCATTTAACCTTATAGTTAGAACTTTTAAGGAGTGCATGAATCTTAGGAGTTATTTTGATTAGTCTTGGGAAAAACTAAATCTAGAATAACTCTAGTGATAGCATTTATTTATATAAGTTCTTGATTATCATTATCGTAAGAGACATTATGACTGACTCATTCTATTTGATATGCTCCACTTTTCAATGGAATGATTGTTTTTAGAAAGAGTAGGATAGTCATATCATGTCTTAAGGGATAAATAAAACTGAGAAGAGCTAAATATTATTGGAACTCTTTATGATGTAAGACTTATATTATGCTTTAATATTAGAGTGGATGATTTGGATGAGATAGTTATTTATAGAAGAAAATTATATTGAGTAACATATGGGTTATTAAAATAATACAGATTAAAATTTATGATCATTAGATTAATGAATGATCATTAATGTGAGGATCATTATATTTTATTTAAGATGCGATATGTCTATTATTAACATCAAACTAATAGACTATAATTATAAGTTCTACTTAAACAAAAAATAAATTACCTTTGGGCAGAATTAAAATTTATTTAAGTATGTGTGCAAACCAATTGTAACACATCACCTTTGGGCAGAAGTGTGATAATTATTTTAATTATGCACGAGCTAGTTTTGCTAGATAAAAATGTAACACATCACCTTTGTGCAAAAGTGAGACATTCGTATCATCTTAGGCAAAAACTAACAAAAGCTTTTAATTAGACTTGAATGATATGGTAAATGTAACAAATCACCTTTGGGCAGAAGTGATACATCAAAAGTTCATTAAAGTTAAGCCTTCTTAAATTTATATATATATATATATATATATATATAGGGTGAGGATAGAATAAGAAGTGAGTTATTTAGTAAGAAGTGTGAGAAGTAATATCGGGCGTTGGATTTTATCATCTGATGGTGGATATTGTTAGTATGTTTTTTGTTCGGTGTGTTTTATTTTTTTAAGGGTAAAAACCACTTCTTACACTTCTTATGATAGTTTTACTTCTTATTTTAACATTGCTCTCTCTCTCTCTCTCTCTCTCTATATATATATATATATATATATATATATATATATATAATATTGAACAATTTACAAAACTATTTAGTTAATAGCAAATCATTAGAGTTCTCGTAAAATTTAGTTCTTGGAAAATTGAGTTTCCAAAAAAATTTTGAGTTTTCGAGAATCTTAATGGGTTTACGGGTTTCTAAGGTTTATGGTTTATGGTCGGTAAACTAGTTAGAAACCCATACACTGACTTGAAAACCCGTAGACTAATCCATGATCTTTATTAACTAAATTAATAATGATAAGATTTTGTTCAAATCTTTTAATTATTAACAATTATATTTGTTTCCTATTTTAAGGGGATTCAAATCTTTTAAAAAAATATTAAAACTTCTAAGTTATCTAAGATTTGAAAAAAATATTTCCCTAAATAATCATTAACAAATTTTAATCTAGATTTTGAACCAACATATGTATAAATTTCGATAATAACGATGAACACGAAGAACATCATCGAAAATTTTAACAATTAAACATACAAAAAAAACTTGGAATCGAAATCTTTAAACATGAAATTAACATGTTTTGAAAATATTAGAGTTTACTAAATATGAATTTTAGCGATTTTAAACAGTTTCATATATTGTTTTCGCAATAGAACATGATAAAAGAAACTAAAAAAATTAGGGTTTATCAAATTTTAGTCCATGTCTTTTGATTCAATTCTATATTTAGGGAAAACATAAAGAACTGATTAATCAACATCACTTTGATGCCACATGTTGATCAATTCTTCATGTAAGTAATAGAAAACATGAATAAAAATAAACTATGAACCTGTTACAGCATGAAGAGTAGTAACCGCAATAGAGTAGTCGACATATTTGTCATCTTGATCGAGTTCCTCTTTAAGATGTATAGTTAAAGATGGTGTTACGGTTTTTGAGAGGAACCTGGTTTAGGAGAGAGAAAACACACAAAATTGTATGTGTGTATGATTAGGTTATGATGTTAATAATATCTCTCTTTATATACACCCAATGGAAAACCCTTTATTAGTTAATTATAGGTAATATGGTCTATCAACAATTACCAAACTAATATATAATAAGGTATAGTTAATATTTTGATCTAATATAATATAAATGATAATGATGGCCATAGTAATAAATATATAATATATATTTATTCTTACAGTAAATTCTTGCGGTTATCGCTTGTTTCAATCGAATCAATCTTACATATTACAAAGGCACTTTTAAGGTCGGCCCCTAACAACAAGGCGATTCAAATGTTGGCCACGGTGGGTTATTATGAAGAGGAAAAAACGATAAAATTTTAAACAGCAATAACATTTCGTCATCTTCAAAGGTGAAGAAGGCAACTCCACTTTAGACTGGTTTGGTGGCACGAATTTAACTTCATAATTTTCCCTTTGGGAATGTATATTCGAAGATACTGGCATCTCGGAGAAATGTTGTGATGTTTTAAATACTATGTTTTGTTTTAATTGACTACGAATGTTTTATAAGACATGATTTGATGGTTATGTAAAATGTTATGGTTGAAGTTTTATTATTCTGCGAAAAGTTTTTATTAACTCTGATATTTAGAACTGCGTTTATGAGTAAATCCAACGTGCAAAGTAGGGCTACCGGTAACGGGGCCTTACATGGTGATTGGTTGGGTCTCCGGTGAAGGTTAGTGGTGGTGGTTTAAACACACACAGAGAAAGGGGGAGACATATATAGATCATTTTAGTTTTAGACCAAAATTTTAAGTCAATTACACAAATAACCCCTGAGGGGGTAAAAAGACTAAATTGCCCTCACATGAGGTTCACATGACTGGATTTAACGAGAAAAACTAACCCTCGTTAGTGAAAAGGACGAACTGTGCAACGTTTTTTGAACATAAAGGATGTTTTCTGTCATTAAGTTTGCCAAATGACGTTCATTGAAAAACCGTGCAAACATAAATGACGTCTTTTGGCATTTTGTCTTGTTTAAAATAACAGAAAATTTGTTGAATTATTCGTTCGTTTAAATAAAACTTTATAATTATTGTATGACACAATATTATATGATGAATTTATACGATGCGTAACATAGGATGAATTTATACGATGTGTAACATAGGGCATAAGGTAGAGCGGAATAAGAGGACTAATATACACCGGTTGATCTAATTGTGTTTGAAAGGAAGGATATGGAGTGTGAAACTGGGAAAAGTGAAAGCAGTCTTGGAACGAAACGTGGGCGGCATAACCCACTCCATTGGGTCCCACCACCTCCTACTGTTTTCAGTTACCTCTGCACTCTGCTCTGCTCCATCCATTGCCTATATTATATAGCATTATCTTATTTTCACATTTCAATCATCCAAACAAACGTATGAAAATAGAAATAAAAGTACAGGTAATAGTGTTTTTGTTACATTTTAATATTTTATAATGATCAAACTTTAATAATTTAGCATAGAGATGACGTCGATAACATGCCGTACCGATATCAAATTCTTGATTTTAAATTATTCCAAAACTTAGTATTGGTATCGAAAATGTTTGATTTAGTAATACATTTGAACCGGCAACGATCCCAATTTACTTAATAACTCAAAACTGGTGGTGTATTTTTCGCTCAGTAGCGCAATTTTCTGAAAATATAAATATATATATATATATTATATGTATAGAGTTCGGTCCATCCAAATTACATTTATCATGATCTATTTAAGAGGTAAATAGTTACATTAAGATCCCCTTCCAAATCACTTTAAAGTAAGAACTTTTTCATAGTCTTTATCAAGTGCTTAAGAATGTTTTAAAAGCTATATATAATGTCTTGATATAATTGGACTTAATTGATGTAAACTTGCCAAGAGTTCATCACAATGTTCGAGTAAATATCTGACTTAAGCTAAGAATTGCTAGAAGCCATTAAGGGTCATTATGAAAAAAGGCTTGAAATTTATAACAAATTCTAATAGTCATTTCTATATAGAAAGCTCATACTAAACGTTTCAACAAAGGCCGAAGCTCAATGTCCAAAGGATCAAAGTTCATATTATGTTTCAAGAGGTCATGTAAAACCATGAACAGTGAGCACATAAAAAGATGATGATGCTATGTACACTTTTTATCGCAATAAGTCCTGTGAAAATACAAAATACACTTCAAAACTCTTGTCTCCTTCATTTAAGATATCACGCCTAACTCTAACCTAACATATTTGGTTAAAGATAAACATCACAAGGTTTTCTGCCTTACAAGACTACCAGTCTACCACTAAGATGTTCTTACAATATGTTTTCAAACTTGACTAAACTCGGTCTACAAGTTCTCATCTTATTAGAGCATCTACAAAAACAATCATAAATCGTCACATCAACTCCGCATCTGATTCATCTCAGATTTAAAACTTTCCCCCAAAACCCATATTTTATTTCACAATAACAAATTTTCACAAATTGTCACATTATTACCTACTTTGTAATTAATTTTATATTTAATCAAAATACTCTTAAATTTTTAAATTTTTTTTTGAACTTTAAACTTTTATAAACAAACTAACCGAAACAACCAAACCCTCTCCACAACCCGGAGAGGAGCCCAAAGACAATGATGTCCTTAACTCGAACTTACACTATTTTAACTAATCTATCGATTTACAATTAGATACAAATCATTATTATTTTTTTTACATTTTGTATATATTAGAAAAAATTAACTAAAATAAATCTAAATTTAAAATTAAATTAACTATACGAAACTTTACAAACGTTGATCTAATTTTTTTTGGGTACAATAGCAATGAGCTATAGGAAGAAAACTCTGAACCGGATGATCCGTGAGAAATGGACTACGATTAAGGATATTAAGAAGGTCTCAAGTCAAGCAGGACCATCTTTAGCACACCCAATAAAAATTAAAAATGCATGTGATATGAATGTGGTGATGCGAGAAATAAGAAGATATCTAATAGCAAGCATTTGACGACATTAAAGCAACTTTTTTTTTTAAAAAAAAAAAACAAGACAAAAATGCATTCCTATTCATTTGAATAGGTATTGTCGTATCGTTTCAATATTATCAATTTGGTAATAATAAATTGTAGCCGCTCTTTGTAAGGGGTCGATTTGCTCTTTTTAACTTTTTAACTTCTTGCTAAATCGCTTATTAATTTATTAATTTTTTTTGAACAGCAAAATTGTTTCTAATAATTTCTTTTACTACCGTTAAGATGTTATAATGAAGTGAATAAATGGGAAAAGAATCTAAAAACAATAAAAGAAATTTTTTTTAAAAAAAAAGAAAAGAAAAGCAAGCATAGTCTTTTCACACGTTGGAGGAAACAGAGATTTGTACAATAAAATACTAAACAACCACAGTCAACTGAAAACTACAAAAAGCAGGTGAATTTATTTCAGCCTTTTGTACATACCATCATCACCTCTTTCCTTTTTGCATTATCTTTTACTTTTTCTTCAATTTTATAAAATTACTTTTATTGAAGGTAAAATGTACTTAAATTTATAAAACTAAATCACACTAATAACAAGATTAAAGAACTTCGTTTTGGCCTTCCTGGGTTGAAGAGGTTGATTGTGGCTAACCTTTCTTTATAAAAGTTCACGGTTCAAACAAAAATTTATTATAAAACTCTAAATTTTCTTACTAGACATTAAAAAAAATATAGTTCAATTTAACATTATGGTCCCTGGGAAGAGCAAGCATTGGGCGGTCATCAACCTTGCCCCACCTCCGGCCCCACCACCTTGTGTAATCAACCACCATCTAATACATTTTCATTATCTTCAACATTTGTTTGTTTTCATTTAGAAAAAAAAAAGGACGGACATGAAAACGCCATAACAAATAAAATCATAAATATTCATTCGTTTTAAGTATCTGATAGGCTATAGTTAGATAAACAAACACGAGCAAAGCACACTACATATTCACCATTTGTTTACTGATTACTATCTTTAAAAATTACTTCGATTTAAAAGTTAAAACCGGTGTTTTAAAACCGGCTGGTTGAACCGGTTAAACTGGATTTCACACAGCAGGCCGGTATTTAAGTCAGGTATTTTTGAACGGTTTGCTAGAACATCGTATCGGCGGTTTTTTCTAAAATACCAGTTTTACCAGAAAGCCGGTTATTAAATCCAAGAAATTTTTGATATTGAGCCTATATTTTATTAAAATTACTGTAACCCAATAATTAATATTCAAACATATAAACTTTATGACTATATTTATAAAGCTGAGTGTTTTTGTATTATTTTTTAAATATGGATTAACTTTTAGATTATTTTTTGTTATGGAATTATTTATTTTTGGGTTATTTTTTAAGTTAAAGTTATAACTTATAGAAGTAAACTATTCAACTGGTTGAATATCCCGGTAGAACCCGGTTCAACCGGTTATAAAATTTTTAGTCCAATTCGATATAAGTAAAAACCGGTTTTTAAAACATTGGTTAAACATTATTATCTGGTCAAAGTAATAAAAGAAAAGGGCAGTTTAGTCTTTTATCACCCTAATCTTAAATGAAAGGAAAAAACAGCAGCCCTAAATGGGAGACAATATCAAACGTGTCACGCATGCCGACATGACAACTCCAATCTCGTGTGCCGTGGGTACGGATTGGACCAAAAATATTCACCCGGCGTTTCGCCGCCGGCAAACAAAAATAAAAAAAGTAAACCATCATAAACAGTTACACCCCAACAACACAGTTCAATAAAACAGAATAATAATAATAATAATAATAATAATAATAATAATAATAATAATAATAATAATAATAATAATAATAATAAAACCGATCATCGGAAATTCCATTTAACAAAACATTTCATTACACAAGTTAACAAACAACAACTCGAGAAAATTACACTGCAAAGTTTCTCAACATGTCGCAAAAACACCAGATCAGATGATTTTATATTTACTAACCTACTCCAATAACAAAATATTAATCATACGCACTAATTACTCTCAACTTTACGATTTCATGATTAATGTCACGTCCAAAACTATTCCTCCGGTGCCGGAAAATTTAGATCAATTAGCATCCGTCTTGGCGGCGACGGTTTCAAGTCAACGACTACCGATGAGCTAGACTCGTCACTTTTTGTAACGCAAGCAGCCGGCCGGAAAATCCGGTCGAAGTAAATCATCTGGTTCTCCGGCGGCGGGAAAAACACGGCGGAGGAGAAACGGTGGTTGATCTGGTGGTGGTACGGGTACTGGACGGCGAAAGGTGTTGGTGGTGCGTACGAGAGGTTGAGATCCAGAACCGGAACAGAAACCGGTTCGCGAGTCGGTGACTCGATGGTACTGGTTTGACTCGGACTGCGTTGACTCGGAAGACTGAGTCCACTCGGACCGGTTTGGAGTTTCAACAAACCAATATCTTCTTCATGTGATGTTGGGAAATTGGTCTTGGCTTTGGTACCACGAAACTCACGCGCCGCCTTGTCGTAAGCTCTAGCCGCCTCTTCCGCCGTATCGAATGTTCCCAACCACACACGGTTCTTCTTGCCGGGATCACGGATCTCCGCCGCGTACCGCCCCCACGGCCGCTTCCTAACGCCTCTAAAATGCGGCTCTTTCGTACACACGCCGGCGGCGGTGGGTTTTCCGGCGCCGACGGAAGGTTCTTTCGGAGCCATGGAAATGAATTAATTAAGGGTGTGATGGATTGGATTGGATTGGATGTATGGGAGGAAATAATGAAAGGGTGAGGTGTTGTTTTATAGGGGGTGGTGGTGGTCAATGGAGTGTTTGACTAAAAGTTGGGCGGCAGGCTTACGTGGCGCATATGAAGAATGAATGGGGTGGGGGGGGGGGGGGGGGGGTATTTGTTTATATAAATAATGATAATTGAATACGGCGGTATTCGTTTAAATTAAATAATGGATTGAATGTAAAGGCGGTAGTATAGTATGTTATACGAGGAGAATACGACGTTATTGTTAATGTGATGGGAAACCGGCTTGAATGAGGCCGACGCACAACCGCACATGCAGGATCCCTTTGCCCCACGCGCTTTGTGTTGTGTATGCGTTTCACACGGCTGAATATGATTGGTGATATGTGAACTTAACTCCTGTTTTAACACTTGGTATCTTGGGCTGAAACGTTTAAAAGAAAAAATTAATTAACCCAACATGGACAGGTCAAAACTAAGGGTGGCAAACTGGTAATTCCTGATATAACCCAAACAAGAAATATAGGTTTTGGGACACGTCTTGTTTGCTTGAACGGGTTAACTCAAACACGACCTGTTAAAAAAGGGTCAACTCGAAAACGACCAGTTAAAAAAAGTGGTTTGAACTGTAACTTTTAAAGTAAAACTAAATTATTTTTATATTACTTGTATATACTCTTCACCCTCAACATTTTTTTTTTATTAGTTCAATTGTCTATTCTCTAATTATTTTCATACGTTTGTTTGTATCTTGAGCTAAGTATACAAACCCAAGTTTGTTTATAAGGAATAAGAGATAAATACACGAAAACAATTAGATGGATCACAAATTTACTAGAATATCTTATATGAATGAGTAATTAATTCTTTAAATTGTTAACAAGTCAATATTTATTACTCATATTCGTAAAAGAACGTAAAATAGGTGACCCGATACACGACATGAATTTAAATGGGTCGACACGACACAATAGAAATAGTAATATGGGTTGGGTTACGATTGAACGTCAACCCACAGCATGTTAACCCGACACGATTGAAACTTAGTCAAAACGATTTAGTTTTGACTATTTATTAATTTGGTTGTTTTTAAGGACGTGGTGGCCAAACTAATAAATCATGTGAAAGTTAATAGTAACACTCTGTTCCAGAGTCTAAGTTAAAGGAAAAAAAGAAAAGAAATTGAAGGGAATCATGAAAAATGCTTCACAATTTTTTTGAAAGGAAAAGAAAATTGATAGTATTCTTTTTCCTTCCAAATTAGAGGGAAATAGAGAGAAAGGAAAGCACAAAAGACTCCATGAAACTCTATATAATAACAATTACCATGTTGCCCTCTCAATTCATTGCTTCGTTCCATTTTCTGCTTTAACCAAATGGGTCGACACGACACAATAGAAATAGTAATATGGGTTGGGTTACGATTGAACGTCAACCCACAGCATGTTAACCCGACACGATTGAAACTTAGTCAAAACGATTTAGTTTTGACTATTTATTAATTTGGTTGTTTTTAAGGACGTGGCGGCCAAACTAATAAATCATGTGAAAGTTAATAGTAACACTCTGTTCCAGAGTCTAAGTTAAAGGAAAAAAAGAAAAGAAATTGAAGGGAATCATGAAAAATGCTTCACAATTTTTTTGAAAGGAAAAGAAAATTGATAGTATTCTTTTTCCTTCCAAATTAGAGGGAAATAGAGAGAAAGGAAAGCACAAAAGACTCCATGAAACTCTATATAATAACAATTACCATGTTGCCCTCTCAATTCATTGCTTCGTTCCATTTTCTGCTTTAACCAAACCTTTTAATTGGTTGTTCGTTATCACAGTAAGCCAGCACCCCAAGCATACCCGCACCCACGCAGAGGGCTTACCTGCTTTTCAATGCTTGTTTCAAGTTTTAGTCCTTATTTTATTAGGTATTCTTCATTTAACATCTCACATTTACTTTTGATTTTACATCTTTAGAGTTATAGTAAGTAACATAATGATTAATATGGTTTCTCTGCACTTGAGTTAATTAACTATGCTGCAGTAAAAGAAAGTTTAAGGTAAGTGACATGCTAAGCATGTACTTTGTTAATTGTCAAATAATATTATCCTCTCAAATCTTGATGTATAATTATTTAATGGTATATTAGAACATATATGCTAGAGGTGTTCACGATTCGATTTTTAGGTCAAACCGTGAGTTGGACTGGTTATTAACGGTTTTTGATAATCGAATTCCAAAACCGAACCGAACCGTTATTAACGGTTTGGTTTCACGATTTGTCCTTATAGTTATAAGGCCTTCAAAAATTTGCATTAATTGTAAAATGAAAAATTAATTTAAACAAATAAAACACATATCAAAAAGTATATTATTACTTAAAAGATCCCATATAGTATCTGCATGTTGTGTGGTATTGGATGTTGAGTGTGTGTTTATACATTGCAGTTGTATTTAGCAATTTATATGTGTTTGAAAGGTGGATAAACAGGTGGTACAATGATGGTGAACAACGTATATACATGGTGCACATATTGAAGGGTATAATTTCATTTTCTTTGAAGTGTATAATTGTATAAGTGCAAGTTTCTTTTCTTTTCCTTCCATCTCGGGAACACACAAAATATTTAATTTCCTTTCTTTTCATTTAACTCGGGAACAAGAATTAAAAGCACACATTTTTCTTTCCTTTCTTTTCTCTTGTTAAATGAAACTCAAGAACACAGTGTAAGTGTCATGTTATTGTCTCATACGGTCTCACATGGGCGTAAAAAAAAGTTATGGTCGGGTGAGTGTGGTAACACCCACCACCCTAAGGTAGGGATGAACAAATTTGGCACATTTACCCAAGGTTTTGAGTTTCAGTATCGCTACGGTACCGGTATTTCTTAAAATTTACCTTAAATACCGGTACCGAACCGAAAATTGCGGTACCGATACCTGTACCAATAATTTACGATTTTCGAGATGAGATTTTCGGTCCCGCCCTAAGGTTATATGTTATGGTCTTACATGGATGAAAAAATAAGTTTTGTCACATCATTATCACGTAGAGAAGATTGGTTCCACATTTCAAACTTACTAATATGTGTTTTGGTTAGGTGAATGTGATGGGACAAGTGTACTTGTTTTTAGAAAATTTTAGTATGTTCTATTAATTACTTTGAACATTTATTACTCTCTCTGTCCCATTAAAGTGTCATATAATTACTTTTTTGTTTAACAAATGACAACAGTAACCTTGAAAATTGGGTCAATCAATATTGTTTATTAATGTTACTTTTGTGTATTTAAGGATAAACTTAAAAATTAGCTAATAAATTTTGAAATTAGACATTTGTAGTGAAACAAACACAAAATGAAATATTGACACTTTTAGTAGGATGGAGGAAGTATTAAATATTATTAAACATATACTTATTGTCCAAGATGTTAATCCAAACCTGTTTTAAAGCCGCCTACAAGATCACGTGTTATTTTTTCTAATACAACTCCGTTTTAGAAAAAAAAAAATTATATTGGAATGTCTAGAGAAAGAATAAACAAGACTATTTAATTCTTTCTTCCGAACACAAGTTGATTGAGAAAGATCGAATTTAAGTCAAACTAAAAAAAATCTTAAATATATATAAACATAAACAAAACCTTTAAAGGTTATTTGGTTGCTTCCTACATTCCCTTAAGCTATCAGATTGCTTTATTTATAAATGGGAGATGCTTCGCATGCATTTGACCCGAATTCACGGGTTTGAGTCTTACCAAACCCAAAGAGGCCTTAAACGGGTTATAACATCTCATTAAACCAAAAATTAATCTCACCAAATATTTGATATGAAAATCTTATAAAATAGATGATCAACTAAAAATCAATATTCGTTTTACTGAAAGATATTATTTATAATTAAGAAACATTTTTATAGAAAAAAATAAGCGGATCATGAGTCTTACTAAACCCAGATAGCTTTTAAATCGGGTTATAATATCTCATTTATTTGTGAATCCCTTTCTCGCCAAATGCTAAGTATATTATTAACTTACTTACAATAAATGAAATTAAAGTCCAAAAAATATATAAATATAATAAACGAATAACGTATAACAACACCCGTAACACTGGGAATAGAAGCTAGTAATATATAATTATGAAAAAGTATGTGACGTGTCGTTATTTTATCAGCCCTTTAAGAGCATTCCCAACCCATCCCCTAAATTTATGTGAAGAGAGTTTGTAAATTATATGGTGGAGTTTTGAGTGGTTAAGAGTGTAAATTATAGGACAGAGAGAAAAAATGTAGTTTTTTTTTTTATAAATTTGAGGAAACTTTGTTTGTCCTTATTTACTTTTTAATATTTGTTGAATTGGTTGTGAGTAGAGAAGAAAGAAAACCGTAATAATAAAGCTTTAAAACTGTTATTTAATTGAACATGAGAGATAAATGTAGTGTTTTGTAGTGTAGTTATAGAGATGAGAATGACGGACGAGATGGGAATGCTCTAAGATGAATAATTCATCTTGCAAAAGATGGACAACACTAGGGATGAGCAAAATCGGTACCAAATCGGTACCAAAATTTTAAGTTTCGGGGTCGATACGGTACCGGTATTTCTCGATTTTTACCTCGGGTACCGGTACTAAACCGAATATTTCGGTACCAGTACCGGTACCAAGAATTTCTGATTTTCGGGATCGGTATTTTTGGTACCGGTATCGGTCGGTACCGGTACGATACCATGCTCATCCCTAGACAACACCATAAGGGGATGGAGCCACGCCCCCCTCACGGTTGTCTTCAATAATTCTTTGAAATTCGGGGGCTTGAGATGAGCATAAAAAATAGCCTCTGAAATCAAGTTTTTAATTATGTGATAAATAATTGCAATTTACCTATTAGGTTATATCTTCAAAGCCCAATACGAACCAAAACTAAAGTAATAATAATATAAATTACTAGCCTATATAAAACACAAATGAAACTTTTTTTTATAAAAATAAAAACACTGTCAATGTATAAAACATAAAGAGAAAGCTTTTTCTATAAAAATAAAAACACTACCAATGGGAATATTGAACCGCTGACCTTTGATTTCACGCAGGGCCACTCTATCCATTGCAACAAGGAACCGTATTTTAGAATTACGTTTTAAAGCAAAACTATATATAAAAAGTATATAATTTTTTTTAATAATTATGGGTCTCTCAAGATAATGGGTCTGGGTTCGCCTTCCTCCTCAACCTCCCTTTGGGCTGGCTCTGGGTGGCAGTGTGGCACACATGGCCTTAAAATATAAATCAATGCGATCTGAAGCTGTGATGAAAATAATTTACGATCTAAGTTGGTGTAGACTAGCAAAGACTCATCTACAATACATTTGGTACTTTAGTAGACATGACGGCTTTAATTTTTAATCTTTAGTAAAAATAATCTCTTTTTCTTAATATCGTGGGAGTAATCGTGACTATTTTGTGTTCTATTAGGATAGTGTTTACTGCTTACAGATCAATATTTTGTAGCGCAACATCTTTATTGGCACACTTATTTCGTAGCTTATCTAGAAACATGTTTTTTTTTTTTAATGGAACAAGATTTTGAGTTTATTTCATTTTATAAAGTGTTCATACGTGTGTTTTTCTTTACAACGAGTAAGTGTGGATAAAATGATTGTAATGAAATGCACAGATGTAGTATAATAGTATCTTAATTTCTAAGAATTAGTGAGAAAAGCATTAAGACAAGCATTGATACACATTTTAATTGCTAGTGCCCACTTAGAGTCCATAATAACATGGTGGGATAGTATAATTATGAGATTAATTTCACAGTAAATCATGTTTCTTGATTTGTAAAGACTAAAATGCAGGATATTATTTAACTCACAAGATAACCTACACAAGTCCAAAGACCTTTGTCAAGGTGTGCAGATCTATTTGTGGAATGTCGAACACATCTCAAATAACATGGTGGCATAGTAATTAGTACGACCCGTTTGTTCAATTACCATCGTCACGCTAATTACTTTTCTTCATTTACACATTCATTTAAATTTATTTGATTTACCTATCACGCATTAGCCATAAGTCAAATCAAGTCAAATTTTAGAATGAAACAGTTGGCGATCCACTGATAAGCAAACATTCATTTTCTTTGATCATGTCAGCTCATCCTCATCTTTGTTCATTTATGTTTGTTTGTTTAGGATATCAACCAACGAACATAAATGAACATAAACACAAAGCTCTTTTTAAACTAACAAACACGTAAACTAAAAAATTTGTTCATTTAAGTGTCTATGTCCGCTGGTTTGTTCGGTTATAGTTAAACAAACCTACACGTACAAGTGTACAAGGCCCATTAGCATGTTTTGGATTCATTTAGATGCCTAAGTATAGGGATAACAAATTAACCCGAACCCAACGGACAAACCCAAAATGTTGGAGACGAGTATTCGGGTATTAAATTATTGAAGAAACACTAACCAGACCCCGGACAGATTACGGATAACCTGGGGGTTAGATAGATGTTTCCCACGAGGGGTTAGACCCGGCAAAGATGGTTCTTCTGATAACCTGCAAAACAGACCGTGAGCTCGTCACTGAGAAGGGGGGGGGTTCCTCCTTGTGACCACCCTCCGGCGTGAGAATCAGACTAGATTGCTCTTGAATATAAATGTATATTAAGAGATTGCTAGAGCAGATATCATGTATAATATGTAATACGAGATAGTATATGATGATAATATGATCAGATCAGATGATCATACCATTTGGGGTATTTATAGCCGAAGGTAGGTTTCCAAGAAGGTGTGGCCGGCTGAATAGTATTCCTGTTCTACCAACTGTGGCCTACGCACGTGCCCTGCTGGTAGTTGGTGGGTAGGCAGCGGCTGACAGTGACTAGGCCTGCTGTGTACTATTCCTTTTCTACCAACTGCCGGCTATGCACGTGGTATGACAGGAGTTGGTGAGTAGGCAGCGGCTAATAGTGACATACAGTACAAGAGCATGCTGCTCGCCATACTGTTGTCAATAAGCTGTCGTATCTTAGGTCAGATCTTTTGCCCATACCTCGTCAGGTACAGTACAAAAGATCTTCCCGTATCGTACGGACTGGCTTATTTGGGCGGGAGTATTCCCCCTCCCGCCTTTGTGCGGGATTGTTCCCGGCTTTGCTCATTCCTTCAGGTAACTGAATTATTGAGAGTTAAGTGCCTTGTGCGTGTAGCCTTGCTGCGCGGGTGGCCTTCCCTGATGGCTTGTATCCGCAGCTGCGGGAACAGGCAGAGTCCTTCACCATTGGGAGGCATTTCCTGCGGGAACAGCTTGCGTACTGCGCGTAAGGACGTCACGTCTCTGAGCATGGTGGGTCCTGCGGATCCAGTTGGTTTCTGCGCAGACGTCTCTTTTGAAGGTGAGTCTTGTGGGTCCAACTGGGCTCTGCCGGGACCTACCTTTTCAAGCCCCCCCAGTCCAATGTTCTTCTCATGAATGTTTAATAAAGTGAGGTGAACTTTTGGACTTAAGCAAAGGGTTTTGAAAAGGGTTTTTTAAGGTTTTCCATGGGGATTCTTCCCGCGGAAGTCCTTGTCACTTGCAGAAATTCCCGACTTTCCTGCTTGATCTTTGGGTATGATGCGGGTAGGTCTGTAACCTCCTCGCAAGTCAGGAGCGTTGAGTCCCACTTGTGTGGATTCTCCATGAGGTTTTGGTAGTTTTGAACATAGTGATCAATTATGTTAAAACCACCAATTCCATCCTAGAGCTTCAAACAATGTAGTTTTCGACGTTCCCGCTATGCGGGGATGTTATTTCCGTTTCCGCAAGCATTGCCCAGAAGATCCTTCTTGGTTTCAATTCCCTGCGGAGCGCTAGGTATGTGAAGGGTTTTGCCTTGACACTGTACCCGCGCTCGTCTTACGGTTACTTTACTTCCAAGGTATTCCTGGCGTCAATTCCCTGCGGGTGCCAGGTATGTGAAGGGTTTTGCCTTAACACTATACCCGCACCCGTCTTATAGTTACTTGGTTGCCGAGGTATTCTTGGCTTCAATTCCCTGCAGGTGCTAAGTATGAAGGGTTTTGCCTTGATACTGTACCCGCACCCGTCTTATGGTTACTTGGTTGCCAAGGTAAGGAGTATTTTCCCGCTTACTTTTGAATCTTTTTTTTTTTTTGAATTTTGAAATTCGAAGGGTTGGTGAAAGGATAAGAACAGTCCAAACCTCTGAAACGTCGTGCGACGGTTTCTTCTGACTGTGTCAGGACGTGCAGGAAGTTATGGTGACGTGACAGTACATGGTCATTCCAGACGCTTTTTCAGGCGCGTGGGCGCGATTTTTCGGGCGCGTGGCCGCGGAATTAATGGTACGCGTCCTTTCAACAGCTGTTGCCAACTTGCTTTTTGCCACGTGTCATAGTTTCATTGCACCTTCGATTTCTCTCTCTTCCGCATTAAATTCATCGCATTAATTGCGATTAGTATATAAAGGGGGAGAGGGTTCTTTGTAATTCACACCTTCACTTTTCTCTTCATCTTCAAGACGATTTCCGGCGAATACTCACATTTTCAGTCGAGCATTCTCTTGAAATCGTTTTCTTTCCTACCTGCACGACGTCTTCTCACGATCTTGATTCTACAGCCGAGGAGGCTGTGGTGTATGCCGAGAACCCGTCGTCCACTTCCGACAAGGACGACAAGAGCACTGCTGGCGAGTGCCAGTGTGCTCTTCCTGCCGATCTTTACCGGTACGTGGTCCGGAAGTTCATGCTCGAGCCGTTCGAGCCTGAGTTTCCGGAGCCACACCAGACGGTATATGATGCCCCGAAGGGCAAGATCGGGGTATATGCTGCATTCTTTGTCTATGGGAATCTTAGGTTCCCCTTGACAAAGTTTGTGTACCGTGTCTTGGAGAGGCACGGTGTGCACCTGACAGAGGTACACCCGATGGCGATCGCCAAGATCCGCCACTTCGAGTGGGTGTGCCTCATTCAGGGTGTGGAGCCCCACGTTGACCGGTTGATGACCTTCTATTCTTGGAGGTGCATCCAGGGATGGTACACCTTGGTCAACCGGATCAAGGGGCTGAAGATCTGCGCAACCGAGCGCAGTCTTCGGTCGTGGAAGAGGGAGTTTTTCTACATCTCCGCACGCGTCATCCCGATAGCGATGACGTTCAAGAATGGGATAGCGCTCCCCGCCTTTCACGCCCCAAACTACCAGGAGGCGGAATGGTTCGCCAAGATCTCCCGGATCCAGACTCCGGTGTACCGCTTTGCGGAGTCTGGGATGGTGATGCTTGGTATGAGCCGGGTGTGGAAGGAGGCGTCACAGGTTCCCATCCTCCTTGAATACGGTTTGAACTCTGTTCCTTACGGTATGCTCTGTTTCTTTTTGTTGATTTAGAATCTCTTCTAACTTCTTTCCTGTTTATTTCAGAGGGGAACGACTTGCAGTCGCTCCTGAATCCGCGGGAGGCTGACAGTCCCGCTCGGATGGGTACTCGCGCTCTAGACGAGAACGAGTTGCCCATCCTTGAACAGACGGCGGATCGGTTCGTGGAGGTCTATCCGCTAGGCCACGAGATCCTGAGCGCCAGGCGGCCAGGTAAGGCGTTATTCAACCCTCGACCCCTCAATGTTGAAACCTCTGCCAGAATTCCTCTAATCTTATGTTCTGATGAGGAATCCGCAGATGGTCCTCCGTTGGTGCGGAAGAAGAAGGCCGCCGGCGGGAAGGGGAAGGAGAAGGTGGCCTCCACTGCCGATCCGGTGCCTCGGTCTGACTCAGAGGCCGAGAGCGAGGAGGTGGCGAAGAACCCCGGTGGTGAGAAGACCACTGCTCCGGAGGCTGTGACGACTGTCACCTCCGGAGAGCCCCGGATGACGACGGTGAGCGGCGCAAAGAGGCCGGATCCATCGGGTTCATCCCCGCCTGTCCGCACTTTCAGGCTCAAGAAAACCCCGTAAGTACAAACTTTATTTTTAACTTCATAGTTTTCCATCTTTAATACTTATCTTCTTTGTGCAGGCGTGGATGTTGACGCATTCCAGGGTGGAGCAGGGAAGAGTACCCCCCCGCCCATGACGGTAGGCTTGGTCAGCCTACCTGAGGCGACGACCCAGGCGGCTGCGCCTGCTTCCGCTGGTTCAGTTGCTCAATCCATTGAGCCAACTGTTCCAGCTGTGATGACATCACCGCCGGCCGTCAGTGCGATATTTACCGCATCTTTCACTGAGCCGGCGGTTACTTCTGCTGCGGATTCCGCAGCGGCGACCGCGGCGGCACCGGCGGCCTTCACCATGCCTCCTCCGTCATCGGCAACGACGGCCGATACTTCAGGTATGCATGGGGCTTCTCGCCAACCTCTGCCTCCTTCCCGTCTACCTGACCTCTTGGACGGATTTCCCTTGGGTTCAGGTGATGGGTTTAGCGGCTATCGGCCTGTTATTGACCCTACAGGTGCGTAGGGTTCTTTTGGCCTATTTTTTTTTTTTTTTTTTATATATATCATCTTTTCCTAACTGCTTTTTTGTTTTTTGCAGTGTCGGATTCCAATGAAGTGTATGTTCCGCGATGGAACATCCGCCGAGGAACAACCCTTCGCACACCTGTGGAGTGCGTGGATTGGGCTCGTCACGCAGCTCCCAGTGGTGCGTTGGGGGAAGCCATGGCTAGCTACCAAGAGGGTAGGCTAACCAATGAGCTTCGGGTTCTCCTGGCCCGGATGCAGCCGCGCGTCGAGCTGCTTTGTCGTGAAAACGACAAGTTAAAAGCAGCTCGCATTCAAGAAGTAGCTCAGGTGCGGGCTGTCCGGGAGGAGAATAGGAGGCTCTCCGCCGCGGCCGCGGAGAAGGAGAAGGCGTTTAAGGCCCTTGAAGTTGATGTTCAGGCCCGTCTCGAGGCCCGTTCCAAGGCTACCCAAGCTGTTAATGAACAACTTCGGCTGGAGCTGTTGCTGAGCCTCTACGCGTGGAGAATGAGGAGCTTAAAGCCAAATTAGAGGCTCTCCAGCAGGCTCATGATGCCTTGGCGATGGAAGACGCCAAAAAGCTCCAAGAGATCCTGGACTAGAGGGGCGTGCTTGACCACACTGAGCGGAAGCTAAAGGGCGTCGAAGAGGCTGCTGCAAAGGAAGTGTTGCTTGCCAACCTCAATAAAAGTGAAGCCGAACGCGCCTGTAACCAAGCTCAAGCCGCCCTCCAAGAAGCTCTGGTTGCCAAGGAATGGCTTCTTCGAGAAGCGTTGTCTCAGGTATGTTTAGCTTCATGTCTTCACGCTTTTCTTTGTAAATAGAAAAGGTTTTGATACTTGTATTTTTTTCTCTTTTTGTAGGTTGTGCATCGGGTCTTCACGGAGACGTCTTATGACGATGCTATGAGCGCAGCCCTCAACGCTTCTCATGAGGATGGGGAAAAGGCCGGCTTCCTGCTTGGTCTAGGGTTCGTTGAGAAAGGCATCCCGCCTTCCAACTTCCCTTTATTTAATGTAGATACTGAAGCTGTATACGACCTAGCAGTGAATCAGTATGCCGCCTTCCCGCATCCTGTGGTGGAGAAGGTGAATGAAGTTGCTGCTGCTGATGATGGGTTAGCTATCCTTAAAGCTTTCCTTGAACCGCCACGCTCTACCGATGGTGCTGGTCCAAGTGGAAGTGGCCCTGAAGCTTGATCCTGAAGATCCCTTCCCACTGCTAGGATAGGTTTAGCTTGTATAGATTTATATTCTTGTAGGCGGGTAGTTACCCGGCCATTCTTGTAATGAATATTATGAAATATAAATCTTTGTGCGGGTAAGACCGCTATTTTCACTGGATTCCTTGCTTTATAAACGTTATATGACTTGCATACTTTAGTTTAAATTAGCAATTTTCCAAGTGCTTAGAATAAGTTAACCTTTGAACGTGGTAGATAATAGGTTGAAGTTTTGCTTCCTCTTTCGTGATTGTGCGGGTAGGACCGTCACTTGCACTTAGTAGGATGGCTAAACTTTACCTACATCTGACCTGCGTGGAGGTTTTCCTCATATTTTTAGAAATTTCTAAGTATTTAGGATAAGTTAACATTTGAACGTGGCAGATAATAGGTTGAAGTTTTGCTTCCTCTTTCTTGATTGTGCGGGTAGGACCGTCACTTGCACTTAGTAGGATGGCTAAACTTTACCTACATCTGACCTGCGTGTAGGTTTTCCTCATCCTTTTGTTAGAAATTCTCTGTTTTGAATAAGTTATCCGTTCGACGCGCGGTTGTTAATAGGTTAGTGTTCAGTTTCCTCTTATCATGATTCATGCGGATAGACCGGCACTTTCATTTAGTGGGATCTGAACTTTACCTTTAACTGACCTGCGTGAAGGTTTGCCGTTTTTTGGGTTTATGAGGGTTTTGCCGCCTTCCCCACGCAACGACTTTTCACGTAATTATGCGGTGAAAACCGGCATCAGTGTTGAATAAATTAACCGTTTGACGCGCGGTTGTTAATAGGTTAGTGTTCAGTTTCCTCTATCATGATTCATGCGGATAGACCGGCACTTTCATTTAGTGGGATGACTGAACTTTACCTTTAACTGACCTGCGTGAAGGTTTGCCGTTTTTTGGGTTTATGCGGGTTTTGCCGCTTTCCCCACAACGACTTCTTTCACACCAATGTATGCGGTAAAGACCGGCATCAGTGTTGAAAGTTAAAAGTATAAATGTAAAATTATCAGCGTCGATGATCTAAGGAGAATCATTTCCATTAGAAGTGGCTCTGGGCCTTTTCTTTACAAATTTGGAATTGATCTACATGCAAACTGTGTAATTGAGCTCCCTTCCATGTTGTTGGGATGGGAGTGCCATCGAGCCGATATGCACCTGGTTCGGGATCTCGTTCTTTACGCAGCATGTAGTCTCCACATTGACGCTGCAATTTTATTCGTGTTCCCCAGCTGGGGTTCTACACGCATCAGCCTGCTCAGCGTTCATTGCGCCACGAGGTGCGCGAGCGTCCCATCTCTGACAAATGCTTCGACCATGTCCTTTACGTCTATGCATTCTTCAGTGTTGTGGCCTTTTATCCTGTGAAAGTCACAGTATTTGCTCCGATCAGCATTGTGACGATGTCGGATTATTGGAGCCTTTGGCCATGGGAGCTCCTCAGTGGCGAATATCTCGGTGACGCTTTTGGTGAGTGGCGTCCATCTGGAGTTCTGGTTTGACTGTGCGTTATCCCTTCCGCCTAACCGATGTTGCAAGCCGGATGAGGTGTCAAAGTTTACCCTTGACTGCCAAATGCCTAGCTTCCGCTTTTTGTTTAGTCGGGCGGTAAGGACGTTGTCTTCTCTTGTTTTATGGGTGTAGAGGTTTGTGCTCTGTGGGAGATCTCTACCCAGTTGCCTCTCAGTTTCCGCAAAGCGTTTAGCTGCTGTCATGATGGCATCCCATGTGGATGGCATGCCATCTTTACCCGTTAAGGTGCGGATGAGCTCTGGGTCGTTCGCGCCCTGAATAAAAGCAGCGCGAACAAGATCTTCGCTAATGTTACCCAAACTTAGCTTCTTTGAGTTGAAGCGAGTGATGAAGTCTGGCAAAGATTCATCCTCCTCTCGAATGCATTTGAGGATTGTCCATTGTTCTTCGGTATACTTTCGTTGTTGGCTAAAGTGTTGGCTAAACTTCTGTTGGAAGTCTGCCCAGTTGTAGATGTGGTTGACCGGTAAACGATCGAACCACGCTCTAGCTGGCCCAACAAGCGTCATTTGGAACATGTAACACCACGTAGGTTTCGTCCAATTGCTGACGGTTGCCCCCGCTATGAATCTGTTCAAATGATCGTCTGGGTCAGATATACCATCATATGTGCCTATGTTGGACATTTGTTTGGCACTTTTTGGGGCAATTGCTTCCGCAATGTCCCTTGCAAATTTGGACGTTCCCGCATTTGCAACAGTTGGTCTGAATGTTTTGGAAAAGTCCCGTGGGCTTCCACCTGGGTTTTTTGGTTTGAAGGCTTCCCCAAAACGCCTTCTCGGTTGGGAGTCCGTTTCTTTACGCTTCCCTTTCGCCTTATGACGAGGGTTTGCGTCTCTGTCGGATTCCTCCGAATCATCGTCCAAGTATTCTTCGAATTCGTCAGCCTGTTGGACGGAACGCAAGCGTTCGTCCAACTCAGCTTGGAATTCCTTCTGACGTGCCTCCGCCCATGCCTTAACTTCATCGAGTGTTTGGCGGGGGAGCCTTGTTCGTTTCTCTAACTGGGTATCGGTGAATCCCAGTGAGCGATTATTTATTGCACTTGCCCCAGCTTGGGTAACTGGGGTAGTGTTCGTAAAATTTACTTCACTTGCCCCGGCTTGGGTAACCGGGGTAGTGTTTGTAAAGACTGTGTAGTCGCCGGTGTTCCTCCCAGTAGGTGGGGTTGTGGTTACCGGAATTTCTTTAACCATCTTTCCAGAAGTTTGAAGAAACTGAAAAGAAATGAAGTTCTAGCTTTTATGCACGGATGGCGCCAATGAAGAAACACTAACCAGACCCCGGACAGATTACGGATAACCTGGGGGTTAGATAGATGTTTCCCACGAGGGGTTAGACCCGGCAAAGATGGTTCTTCTGATAACCTGCAAAACAGACCGTGAGCTCGTCACTGAGAAGGGGGGGTTCCTCCTTGTGACCACCCTCCGGCGTGAGAATCAGACTAACCACGAGGGGATAACCTGGGGGTTAGATAGGTGTTTCCCACGAGAGGTTAGACCCGGCAAAGATGGTTCTTCTGATAACCTGCAAAACAGACCGTGAGCTCGTCACTGAGAAGGGGGGGTTCCTCCTTGTGACCACCCTCCGGCGTGAGAATCAGACTAGATTGCTCTTGAATATAAATGTATATTAAGAGATTGCTAGAGCAGATATCAGGTATAATATGTAATACGAGATAGTATATGATGATAATATGATCAGATCAGATGATCATACCATTTGGGGTATTTATAGCCGAAGGTAGGTTTCCAAGAAGGTGTGGCCGGCTGAATAGTATACATGTTCTACCAACTGTGGCCTACGCACGTGCCCTGCTGGTAGTTGGTGGGTAGGCAGCGGCTGACAGTGACTAGGCCTGCTGTGTACTATTCCTTTTCTACCAACTGCCGGCTATGCACGTGGTATGACAGGAGTTGGTGAGTAGGCAGCGGCTAATAGTGACATACAGTACAAGAGCATGCTGCTCGCCATACTGTTGTCAATAACCTGTCGTATCTTAGGTCAGATCTTTTGCCCATACCTCGTCAGGTACAGTACAAAAGATCTTCCCGTATCGTACGGACTGGCTTATTTGGGCGGGAGTATTCCCCCTCCCGCCTTTGTGCGGGATTGTTCCCGGCTTTGCTCATTCCTTCAGGTAACTGAATTATTGAGAGTTAAGTGCCTTGTGCGTGTAGCCTTGCTGCGCGGGTGGCCTTCCCTGATGGCTTGTATCTGTAACACCCCGTAACCGCAGCGGAAACGTACACGGGATGCAACAGACACATCTGATATCAACAGCATTGCTTATAAAGAAAATACCACTACATTAATTTATAACATATTACATTGTTGCGAGTTTCATTACTGTCTAGGTGTTGCACACATATTTTACCGATAAGACATTAATAAATTCATTACAAAACAAAGAGCAGCAAGCTTCCAACAGGTAGCACAGATAGTTAAGCAAACATCAATCAATCCAACTTGGGCATACCTAGAAAACATGTAAAGAAAACGGGTCAACTACGAATAGTTGGTGAGTTTCACTAATTTAAATAAACACTGACAAATCATTTTAATAATCATTTATTAACAATATAATCATGCTGGGAACTTTGTTACCCCAGAACATTTCCAATAACTTTCTGGGAACTATGTTACCCCAGAACAATAAATACCCCTGGGAACTATGTTACCCCAGAACAATAACAACCCCTGGGAACTATGTTACCCCAGAATAATAATAACCCCTGGGAACTATGTTACCCCAGAACAACAATAACTACTGGGAACTATGTTACCCCAGAACAATAATAACCCCTGGGAACTATGTTACCCCAGAATAATAATAACCCCTGGGAACTATGTTACCCCAGAACAATAAATACCCCTGGGAACTATGTTACCCCAGAACAATAATAACCCCTGGGAACTATGTTACCCCAGAACAATAACACATTATAAACATTTTATATATTCTATGCATCAGCCCATATATATATAAATGTACAAGTATTTCCATACGATCGGTATGTACTTAAATAATTTAAATAAGACATGTTTTCCGCCCCGGGAAAATATAATTAAAACAATTCATTAAAAGGGGCTCGTGAAAACTCACCTTGTTGTGAGTCGGTGAGTAATATAAGGAACAGCTACGTGCCTGGATCTGTAATATAATATCTAGTCGTTACTATATAATTCCCATAACTTAAATACGTATCAATCGGTACATCTGGGAACATTGTTAACCCAGTACTGTACTCGATTCGGGGACAATGTTAACCCCGTGACACTTCTAAGGACTCAGATTGACATTGCTTAGAGTTTGACAGTCAATTTAGTTAAGGTGATGAAATTATAGCTCGGCTTGACACCCCGTTTGGCCGTGGGGCCCATTTCCGGTATTTCGGTGCCGAAAACGGTAAAATCGGGTAAAATTACCCAAATCATCCGAATTATTTTCGGATGATTTATTTTTACTTAATTTACTTAGATTTATGAAATAGTCTATTTTTAGAGTTTTCATGTACCAGTCAGCTCGCTTATGCGAACTTTGCCGGTTTACACGTTTTAAGCTTTAAAAACTTGTTTTTATGTTCTTTTTAGCACAAATAATTACCCGATTAGTCTCGGGTCTTGAAATTTTGCACAAAACTTAATTTGACAGAAAGGAATTTTGTAAAAATTTTCCAGATTTATTTTCTTATATTTATATTTATTTATCTATTTTTAAATCTTGTTAAAACACTAAATATATGAAAAATACCAAAACACTTTAGAAAATTCCCAAATTTTTCTGGGATGATCTTTATCATCCTCATAACTTTCTGGAATTTTCCCAGATTTATTTTCCTACATTTACATTTATTTATCTATTTTTAAATCTTGTTAAAACACTAAATATATGAAAAATACCAAAACACTTTAGAAAATTCCCAAATTTTTCTGGGATGATCTTTATCATCCTCATAACTTTCTGGAATTTTCCCGGATTTATTTTCCTACATTTACATTTATTTATCTATTTTTAAATCTTGTTAAAACACTAAATATATGAAAAATACCAAAACACTTTAGAAAATTCCCAAATTTTTCTGGGATGATCTTTATCATCCTCATAACTTTCTGGAATTTTCCCGGATTTATTTTCCTACATTTACATTTATTTATCTATTTTTAAATCTTGTTAAAACACTAAATATATGAAAAATACCAAAACACTTTAGAAAAATCCCAAATTTTTCTGGGATGATCTTTATCATCCTCATAACTTCCTGGAAGTTTTCCAGAATTTAAAACTTATTTTTCAAGCCATTTTCACCCAAAACCGAGCTAGAAAGCCCTAGAACTCGTTTCACCGAAAAGCCTACTTAGACTTTTCCAACTGAGCTCAAATTTTGTGGGTGACTTTTATATGTTATAAAAAGCTTATCTTAAAGTTTCCGGAATTTTTCATCATGTTTTGCTATTTTTCACTATTTTTGGCCAAAACCGAGCATTAAATTCACCAAATATTCATCTTTTATCCAAAAATTACCAAAAATTCACAGATCTCATATTTTCATGTGTAGATCATCTCTGTGAAATTTCGTGACCCGACTCTAAGCACACGTAAATCTGTCCATTTTTTCATAACACACGAAAACCGACTATTTTGTGTTTTCTAGCTTTAGATCGCAAGGATCTCGGTTTCTAGCCTTTGCTAGCCTCTAGATACAACACTTACAAGCACAATATCACTATACCAAGCAAACTATACCAACAATCAAACCATTTCTTTCATAGTGTCGGTTTTCAAGTAAAAACAAAGGTTTTAACCGTAAAAATCCGTTCTCGACTCTTTTTACTCATTTCTTGGACCAAGATCCTTTGTATAACTTGTATACATCCCTTGATCATACGAGAACCGGTTCCATCTCGGGTTTTTACCCATATTTCACTTGGAACCTCTTGTTCTTGCAAAACAACTCAAAGTAAAGAAACCAACACCAAAGATCATGTATTATAACATGTTTATACCTTGTGTTCTTGATTAGAAGAGGTGGATTTGATGAACACTTGAAAGTGTGAAAGGATTTGAGAGAGTTTTGGGAGTGAAGTGTGGTAAAAAAAAAAAAAGAAAATGAAATCAATAATAAGGGGATAGGGCCGATCGGCCTCCCTTAAGGGGTGGGGTGGGTCCCACACATCCATTCTAAGCCACATATTCGGATTACGCAATCCGGATAATGTTGTGGATAATCTGGCTCAGTTCGTTTCTCGTTTAAACTCGTAATTCGGCTTAAAACGAGCATAAAATGGTCGTTTTTTCGGGTTAAAATAGAATTTACATACAACCGACTTAAAAACTTTAAAACTTAACCCATGACATTAAAACATCATATTATCGGTATTTGTGCATCTTTTTCGGTTTGATTGATCGTCTCTTGCTTGGTTTGGTGTTAAATGTTTCGTTTAGCGTACCGACGTACCATTAAATCGAAATCCTTTTTCTGTGCTATAATTTACTTATCCCGAAGCATTAATACTTCGTAAATATCACTAAACATTATATACTTCGTCTATGATGAAACTCCCGATCCGTTCGGGTCTCAATAACCGATTATTGATTGATTGTAATTCCAATACGATTCACTATATAATTGAGTATGATTCATACTGTGAACCATATAAATTCGTATCAACGTGCTATAACTCATATAATCAATATTAAATAACACGTAAATAGTATATTCCGGCTAGGGTATACCTGAATTTGCCGGAATCGTTACATTCTCCCCCCGTTATAAAAATTTCGTCCTCGAAATTTTACACGTCAACTACTTCCTTTTGAGGAAATAGGTGGGGGTATTTCTTCCGAAATTCATCCTTTCGTTCCCAAGTAAATTCTGGGCCTCGTTGCGAATTCCATCTAACTTTGACCAATGAGATCTTATTGTGTCTAAGTTGCTTGATCTTACCGTCTACTATTTCGATGGGCTCCTCTACGAAGTTGAGCCTATCACTTATTTGAACACCCTCTAAGGGTAACACCGATGTATCATCCGACAGACATCTTTTTAAATTTGACACATGAAACACGTTGTGAACTGCACTTAGTTCATCAGGCAGTTCTAGTCGGTATGCTACAGGACCGATCTTTGCAATAATGTCGAATGGTCCAATGTATCTCGGGGCTAACTTCCCCGCCTTGCCAAATCTAACCACACCCTTCCACGGTGATACTTTCAAATATACTTTTTCACCCTTCTCAAATGACAACGGTTTTCGACGGGTATCGGCATAACTCTTCTGCCGATCCCGCGCGGCTTTCAGGTTGTTCTTAATTTCAAGAATCTTGCTGGTCGTCTCCTGGACCAGATCCGATCTAATGATCTGCGGGTCACCCACTTCAGACCAGCAAAGTGGTGATCGGCACTTCCGCCCATACAATGCTTCATAAGGTGCTGCCTTTATACTGCTGTGATAACTGTTATTATAGGAAAATTCAACGAGTGGGAGATGTTGATCCCAATTTCCCTTAAAGTCCAGTACGCAGGCACGAAGCAAATCCTCCAAAGTTTGAATGGTCCTCTCAGACTGACCATCGGTCTGAGGGTGGTAAGCTGTGCTTAGGTCAATACGTGTTCCCAATGCTTCTTGGACAGCTTGCCAAAGTTTGGAGGTGAAATGGCTATCCCTATCGGAGATGATCGAGATGGGGATGCCATGACGAGACACTATTTCATTTATATAAATTTGCGCGAGTCTCTCGGTGTTATAATTGTTTCTAATTGGAATAAAATGTGCCGATTTGGTTAATCTATCCACGATTACCCAAATTGCATCATTTCCCCGGGATGTCTTAGGGAGGTGTGTCACGAAATCCATTGTGATTTGCTCCCATTTCCATTCGGGAATCTCCGGTTGTTGTAACATCCCCGAGGGTTTCTGGTGTTCCGCCTTAACCCTCGCACACGTCGTACACTTGCCGACGTAGGTGGCTATATCCTTTTTCATACCTGGCCACCAGTAAAATTCTTTCACATCCTTGTACATTTTATCCGATCCCGGATGTATGGAATATTTCGATTTATGCGCTTCGTCCATGATTAATTCACGAAGGTCATGGAGGGTCGGAATCCAAATCCGACTTTTGAAATAGAGAATTTCGTCCACACGCTGTTCGAAATTCTTCTCGTTCCCGAAAAGTCCTTCTTTATCCAATTGGTCCTCTTTCAACGCCTCGCGTTGAGCGACTCGAATCAAATCCGAAAGGCTCGATTGGACTACCATTCCCAACGCTCGCACACGTAGTGGCTTAACTCGATCTTTCCTACTCAAGGCATCGGCTACAACGTTAGCCTTGCCGGGGTGATATCGGATGTCACAGTCATAGTCACTTAGTAACTCGACCCATCTTCGTTGCCTCATATTCAGTTCTTTCTGATCGAATATGTGTTGCAAACTTTTATGATCAGTGAATATGGTGCACTTTGTACCGTAGAGATAGTGTCTCCAGATTTTAAGTGCAAAGATGACTGCTCCCAGTTCCAAGTCATGAGTAGTGTAGTTTTTCTCATGAACTTTTAACTGTCGAGACGCATAGGCTATGACCTTTTTATTTTGCATTAACACGCACCCTAACCCTTTACGGGATGCGTCACAATATACAACAAATCCATCGTCTCCGTCGGGGAGACTTAAGATTGGCGCTTGGCACAATCTTTGTTTTAGCGTTTGAAACGCCGTTTCCTGCTCTTCACCCCATTCATATTTCCGATCCTTTTGAGTCAGGAGGGTTAAAGGTTGGGCGATGCTGGAAAAGTTCTCTATAAATCGACGATAGTATCCAGCTAAGCCTAAGAATTGGCGGATTTCTTTCGGAGATTTAGGCGCTTGCCAATTCTTAATAGCTTCAACCTTACTCGGATCAACGTGTATTCCTTTGTGGTTTATAACATGACCGAGGAATTGCACCTCTTGTAACCAGAAGTTACACTTGGAGAATTTTGCATATAACTTCTCCTGATCCAGGAGCTCTAAAACTAACTTTAAGTGTTGCTCGTGCTCCTCTTTACTCTTCGAGTATATCAAAATATCGTCAATAAATACAATGACGAACTTGTCAAGATAGGGTTTACAGACTCGGTTCATGAGATCCATGAACACTGCTGGCGCATTTGTTAGCCCAAAAGGCATAACTAAAAATTCGTAGTGGCCGTAGCGAGTCCGAAACGCGGTTTTTGGGATATCCTCCTCTTGAATTCTAACTTGGTGGTATCCCGATCTAAGATCAATTTTTGAGAAATAGCTCGCACCTTGCAGTTGGTCGAACAAATCATCGATTCGGGGAAGAGGATATCTATTTTTGATGGTTAATTTGTTCAATTCCCTGTAGTCAATGCACATTCGAAGGCTTCCGTCCTTCTTTTTCACAAATAGTACAGGTGCACCCCACGGGGAATAACTGGGACGTATAAATCCCTTATCCAACAATTCCTGCAACTGGTTGGATAGTTCTTGCATCTCGGACGGTGCAAGTCTGTAAGGGGCCTTAGCAACAGGGCCGGCTTGAGGTAATAAGTCGATTCTGAATTCGACTTGTCGGGTTGGCGGTAATCCAGGAAGTTCCTCTGGAAAAACTTGTGGAAATTCGCGTACCACGGGAATATCGTCCACCCGTTTTTCCTCAGAATCAGCGGCCGTCAGGCTCGCTAGATACGCCACACATCCCTGACGTATATATTTCAACACCTTGAGGTGGGATATAAATGGTATCATGGTGCCGGATTTTTCTCCCTGCACTAATACCTCCTCGTCATCCGACACCCGGATCTTGACGGTTTTCTTTTCACAGTTTATTTCTACCCTATTACGAGCCAACCAATCCATTCCCACTATCACGTCAAAACTACCCAATTCTACCGGTAGTAAGTCAATCAGGAAGGATTGTTCGCTTAGAATAAAAGGGCAATTCCGAACAATCCGATTAACTATCATGGTTTTACCGTTAGCGACCTCTACGGTGTAGGGTTCTATGGTTTCACCAGTAGGAAGGTTTGCTATCGAAAGGAATCTAACGGAGACAAAACTTCTATCGGCGCCTGTATCAAATAATACAGAAGCGTAATGATCAGAGACGAGGAAGGTACCTGTCACTACGCTGGGGTCCTGGCGCGCCTCGTTCGCTCCCATCACAAATGCCCGGCCTCGCGCCGGATTGGACGACGATGGCTGACCCGCGAGTTGTCTCCCGTTTCCTCCCTGATTCAGTTTCGGGCAGTTCCTTTTGAAGTGATCCGTGCTGCCGCATTCGTAGCAAGCACGGCTAGTGGTCACCATCTGGTTTCCTTGTGGGTTCTGCTGTCGGGCTGGTTGAGTTCTAAATGGTTGCGCCCGAATAGGTTGTGGTTGACGGTTCAGGTTGTTCAGATTTGTCTTACAATTTGGTGCGTAGTGTCCAACCCTGCCACACCGGTGGCACACCACCTCCTTGCACACACCACTATGGTGGTAACCACATTTCCCGCATTTAGGAAACGTTCCCCTCTGCGGTTCTTGCCTTCCGCCCGAACTAGTCATGGCATAGCTCTGGGCAGCGGGCCTAGCTCGTTTGTTTTGCTGCTTCTCTCGGATCCTATTGTCATACGTACCTCGCTTTCCCCCAGCCGACTCTCCCGTCGCCTTTATCGATCCGCTCCTCAAGAAATCATACGTGACAATACCAGCCTGTGTCACTGCACCCTCATACGTCTGGTGCCCTCCCGCGTTAACTATGCTCCTCACTACTGGAGTAAGTCCCCAAATATAACGTTCCACCCTTTTTGACTCTGGGGTGACCAACCACGGCACTAATCGTGACAGTTCATTAAACCGGTTGGTATATCCCAAGTGGTCCGCCCCATGCATCTCTAGGTTCCACAACTCATGTTCCAGTTTCTGCAATTCATTCTTTGGGCAGAAATGTTTCAAAACAAGATCCTTAAGCTCTGCCCAGGTCATGCGGTTTGTCGCCGCCTGACCTCGAGTCTGTACTATGGTGTTCCACCATGTCAAGGCATGGTCTGTGAACGTACAGGTGGCGTACTTAACGACACAATCCTCGGGACAGTTGCTGATATTTACCACTGATTCTATTTTCTCTAACCATTTCACTAACCCATTCGGTCCTTCCGACCCGTTAAATTCTAAAGGCTTGCATAACATGAAATCCTTGATTGAACAACCCTGGATGGTCCAGTGCGGTTGGTCTCTACAGTAGGGATAGGGCCATTACTGTCGGTAGCGACCACCGTAGGCGGTGCGTCAGTACTTGGCATAGTGTTATCGGTAGGTGGAGGATTAGCATTATGTTCCCCGCCATTATTTATGGGCGTTTGATTGCTCGGAGGGGTTGGATTAGACGAATTATTAATGCTGGCGGCGATGCGCGATACTATATCCGGTATCGCCGCCTCCAACTGTTGAGCAATCAAACGGCTCACATCTACTTCCGATACTTTCGTTGATCGTTTCGGTGCCATTCTACACAATCATCAAAGAAATATATATAATCAATACCATCTCAAAATATAAAACACAATACATACTTCATTCATTAGTAAACATTGATTCATATTACACAAACATCAATTTACATACTTCCAGTCAACATTACATAACTACGTTTTAATACAAAGGGCCTATGTTGGTATCATCCTCGACATAACCCGCAATGGGTCAGTGCTTGAATGATACCCAAAAGTATCGATAATGATATGCCCTACAAGAGACCCCCTATGGGCCAGTGGTTGTACTATAACTAAACAAGATTCACTCCGTGTTAGTATCACCACTAACTACTTACACGGAGTATCAAAAAGCGGTTCAAGATTCTACCATCCAACACGTCTACACATGGTGGTAAACCAACCCCACCAACACCGCCACCAGCACCACCAGCACCGCCATCATAACCCGCATTCGGGTTTCCATCTGGTCGATCAACCAGTGGGAGTATGAGCACTCCCTTTTTAACTGGTTAATAGCATACTGGTGGTCCAGTATGCTGTCCCCGAGGTACGCCCGCCTCTGTACCCCCACGACCAAGGTGGCAGAGTGCTCGTTCACCTGCTCGGTGAGAACACGTAGCCAAGCCGCCAAGTCCCGCTCCTGCCTTGGCAGACCCCACACAGGTAGGGTTGCAGGCTCGGGTTGGGGGCGGGAAGACTCGCCCCGGTGGTATGTGGATCTGGGTGGGGTAACAGTGGGCGGAACATACGGGGCACTGATCCGCGCCGTGAGGCGGGGACCGTGTCTGGGGGGAATCGGGGTGGTCTGTGGTGCGGGCGGGGTAGGAGACCTGGTAACCCTAGCAGGGGAGGGTACACTAGCACTCCTAGCTGGGGTGGTCTGTCTAGAAGTACTATGACTAGCCTCCGAAGGCTCGGAGCTGGGTGCTACACTTGGGCTTCCAGAGGCCCCGGAACTAGCCTCTTCCGGGTCCTCTTCCGTCGACACACTAGGTGTTCTTGCCATTATACCTGCACACAAGTTAACAAACATATAGTCCTTTTCGTAGTGTAATTCATAATTAAATTAACACATACTTATTTATACAACTTTATCACATAATAATATTATCATATATTTACACATATGTTGCCAATTTTACCTATTTAAGTCCCCCGTGACTTCCCCTGAATTTCCTCGTGCAGACAAGTCTGTTATTATGTTCCGGACCATAATAACCCACTTGTCCATCCAAGTTCATCCCGATCTCGTCACAATATATTATTAGTTGATATTCAGATCCTATAATACTTGAGCTACTGGTTATATTTTAGGTATCTTTTTCAGACATCCTAATTCTTTATAACCAATGGCTCTGATACCAAGTTCTGTAACACCCCGTAACCGCAGCGGAAACGTACACGGGATGCAACAGACACATCTGATATCAACAGCATTGCTTATAAAGAAAATACCACTACATTAATTTATAACATATTACATTGTTGCGAGTTTCATTACTGTCTAGGTGTTGCACACATATTTTACCGATAAGACATTAATAAATTCATTACAAAACAAAGAGCAGCAAGCTTCCAACAGGTAGCACAGATAGTTAAGCAAACATCAATCAATCCAACTTGGGCATACCTAGAAAACATGTAAAGAAAACGGGTCAACTACGAATAGTTGGTGAGTTTCACTAATTTAAATAAACACTGACAAATCATTTTAATAATCATTTATTAACAATATAATCATGCTGGGAACTTTGTTACCCCAGAACATTTCCAATAACTTTCTGGGAACTATGTTACCCCAGAACAATAAATACCCCTGGGAACTATGTTACCCCAGAACAATAACAACCCCTGGGAACTATGTTACCCCAGAATAATAATAACCCCTGAGAACTATGTTACCCCAGAACAACAATAACCACTGGGAACTATGTTACCCCAGAACAATAATAACCCCTGGGAACTATGTTACCCCAGAATAATAATAACCCCTGGGAACTATGTTACCCCAGAACAATAAATACCCCTGGGAACTATGTTACCCCAGAACAATAATAACCCCTGGGAACTATGTTACCCCAGAACAATAACACATTATAAACATTTTATATATTCTATGCATCAGCCCATATATATATAAATGTACAAGTATTTCCATACGATCGGTATGTACTTAAATAATTTAAATAAGACATGTTTTCCGCCCCGGGAAAATATAATTAAAACAATTCATTAAAAGGGGCTTGTGAAAACTCACCTTGTTGTGAGTCGGTGAGTAATAAAAGGAACAGCTACGTGCCTGGATCTGTAATATAATATCTAGTCGTTACTATATAATTCCCATAACTTAAATACGTATCAATCGGTACATCTGGGAACATTGTTAACCCAGTACTGTACTCGATTCGGGGACAATGTTAACCCCGTGACACTTCTAAGGACTCAGATTGACATTGCTTAGAGTTTGACAGTCAATTTAGTTAAGGTGATGAAATTATAGCTCGGCTTGACACCCCGTTTGGCCGTGGGGCCCATTTCCGGTATTTCGGTGCCGAAAACGGTAAAATCGGGTAAAATTACCCAAATCATCCGAATTATTTTCGGATGATTTATTTTTACTTAATTTACTTAGATTTATGAAATAGTCTATTTTTAGAGTTTTCATGTACCAGTCAGCTCGCTTATGCGAACTTTGCCGGTTTACACGTTTTAAGCTTTAAAAACTTGTTTTTATGTTCTTTTTAGCACAAATAATTACCCGATTAGTCTCGGGTCTTGAAATTTTGCACAAAACTTAATTTGACAGAAAGGAATTTTGTAAAAATTTTCCAGATTTATTTTCTTATATTTATATTTATTTATCTATTTTTAAATCTTGTTAAAACACTAAATATATGAAAAATACCAAAACACTTTAGAAAATTCCCAAATTTTTCTGGGATGATCTTTATCATCCTCATAACTTTCTGGAATTTTACCAGATTTATTTTCCTACATTTACATTTATTTATCTATTTTTAAATCTTGTTAAAACACTAAATATATGAAAAATACCAAAACACTTTAGAAAATTCCCAAATTTTTCTGGGATGATCTTTATCATCCTCATAAATTTCTGGAATTTTCCCGGATTTATTTTCCTACATTTACATTTATTTATCTATTTTTAAATCTTGTTAAAACACTAAATATATGAAAAATACCAAAACACTTTAGAAAATTCCCAAATTTTTCTGGGATGATCTTTATCATCCTCATAACTTTCTGGAATTTTCCCGGATTTATTTTCCTACATTTACATTTATTTATCTATTTTTAAATCTTGTTAAAACACTAAATATATGAAAAATACCAAAACACTTTAGAAAAATCCCAAATTTTTCTGGGATGATCTTTATCATCCTCATAACTTCCTGGAATTTTTCCAGAATTTAAAACTTATTTTTCAAGCCATTTTCACCCAAAACCGAGCTAGAAAGCCCTAGAACTCGTTTCACCGAAAAGCCTACTTAGACTTTTCCAACTGAGCTCAAATTTTGTGGGTGACTTTTATATGTTATAAAAAGCTTATCTTAAATTTTCCGGAATTTTTCATCATGTTTTGCTATTTTTCACTATTTTTGGCCAAAACCGAGCATTAAATTCACCAAATATTCATCTTTTATCCAAAAATTACCAAAAATTCACAGATCTCATATTTTCATGTGTAGATCATCTCTGTGAAATTTCGTGACCCGACTCTAAGCACACGTAAATCTGTCCATTTTTTCATAACACACGAAAACCGACTATTTTGTGTTTTCTAGCTTTAGATCGCAAGGATCTCGGTTTCTAGCCTTTGCTAGCCGCTAGATACAACACTTACAAGCACAATATCACTATACCAAGCAAACTATACCAACAATCAAACCATTTCTTTCATAGTGTCGGTTTTCAAGTAAAAACAAAGGTTTTAACCGTAAAAATCCTTTCTCGACTCTTTTTACTCATTTCTTGGACCAAGATCCTTTGTATAACTTGTATACATCCCTTGATCATACGAGAACCGGTTCCATCTCGGGTTTTTACCCATATTTCACTTGGAACCTCTTGTTCTTGCAAAACAACTCAAAGTAAAGAAACCAACACCAAAGATCATGTATTATAACATGTTTATACCTTGTGTTCTTGATTAGAAGAGGTGGATTTGATGAACACTTGAAAGTGTGAAAGGATTTGAGAGAGTTTTGGGAGTGAAGTGTGGTAAAAAAAAAAAAAGAAAATGAAATCAATAATAAGGGGATAGGGCCGATCGGCCTCCCTTAAGGGGTGGGGTGGGTCCCACACATCCATTCTAAGCCACATATTCGGATTACGCAATCCGGATAATGTTGTGGATAATCTGGCTCAGTTCGTTTCTCGTTTAAACTCGTAATTCGGCTTAAAACGAGCATAAAATGGTCGTTTTTTCGGGTTAAAATAGAATTTACATACAACCGACTTAAAAACTTTATAACTTAACCCATGACATTAAAACATCATATTATCGGTATTTGTGCATCTTTTTCGGTTTGATTGATCGTCTCTTGCTTGGTTTGGTGTTAAAGGTTTCGTTTAGCGTACCGACGTACCATTAAATCGAAATCCTTTTTCTGTGCTATAATTTACTTATCCCGAAGCATTAATACTTCGTAAATATCACTAAACATTATATACTTCGTCTATGATGAAACTCCCGATCCGTTCGGGTCTCAATAACCGATTATTGATTGATTGTAATTCCAATACGATTCACTATATAATTGAGTATGATTCATACTGTGAACCATATAAATTCGTATCAACGTGCTATAACTCATATAATCAATATTAAATAACACGTAAATAGTATATTCCGGCTAGGGTATACCTGAATTTGCCGGAATCGTTACAGTATCCGCAGCTGCGGGAACAGGCAGAGTCCTTCACCATTGGGAGGCATTTCCTGCGGGAACAACTTGCGTACTGCGCGTAAGGACGTCACGTCTCTGAGCATGGTGGGTCTTGCGGATCCAGTTGGTTTCTGCGCAGACGTCTCTTTTGAAGGTGAGTCTTGTGGGTCCAACTGGGCTCTGCTGGGACCTACCTCTTCAATTATGTTTTAAAAGAAAACGTAGATATGAGACGATAACATATAAAGTAGCATATCCACTATAACCATACACATATGCATTGTACTTTTATGTTCTCTCACCATTAATCTAGTCTGGTAACTTTACGATTGAAAATCATAATAAACAACTTTCAACAAACTAACACGTATACCATATACACTATTAAGATAATAAGACCATGTGTAGTGGCAACGTTGCCACCAACGTTCCCCCCCCCCCCCCCCCCCCCCGCGTTATGGGATATGTTATTTTGGCTGCGTTGTATACAAAACGCAAGAAATGGCACACAAATCCAAAAAAATAGCTGTTGGGGCCATTTGGAGCCGTTGGGTTTTTTTTTTTTAAAAAAAATTGTATTAATTATCCGTTGAAGATATATCCGGTTGGATCGGAGTTCGTTGAACAGATGAGGATGAGGATCTGGAAGCTCTTGAGGATGAGGATCGGAGTTCGTTGGTGGAGGTCCGGTGGTGGGGATCTGATTGGAGGTCCGGTGGTGGAGATCTGATTGAGTGTTTGTGTTTGTGGTTCATATTTGATATAGGTGGGTGGATATGGTTTGAGATAGAATAGTATTATTTATGTTTTTTTATTTTTAATTTGATGTATTTTTTTTTTTAATTTAGTTTAATGTATTTTTTATTTGGAAGTTTAATGTAATTTTTAATTTTATGTTAATTTATTTAAATGATTTAGTATTTAAAAACCCAAATAAAATTAATAATGACTAGGCTTCACGTGGCGTAACCCCTGGTAGTGGAGAGTTATGACTACAGCCTGTTTTTGTACAAAACCATAACTCTGACTGGGCGCCACGTAACGCATAACCCCTGATAATGAAGCTTTATGACTACACATGGTCTAAGTAATCAAATGATCAACAGAACAAGTGTTTTGGGACAAGATAAGTAACATGATTTTATAGTCTTAAAAATAAAAAGAAAAAGAAAGGATAAGGAAAGCGCGTGAGATGGGTTTCCGAGAAGTTGTCGGCATGTTATGTTACGCCGCAGTGGAAAGTAAAGTAAAGGAGGGGCGGCGTTAAGATTTAAGATTTAGAATAGAATTGCCCCACCATTCATAAGGCAACACGTGTAAGTACCTAAGTGGGAGACAAAAGAGTGGCCTGTTGGACATTCATCAACTCCGACAACTCCGCCCGAGGTTTCTTCGCTACCTTTCTTTTTATTATTGTTATACTATTATTATTTTTTGTTCTAATCCACTTTATTAGTTTTAATAATATTTTTACACAAAAACAAAGTTCCATTTCTAAATAAAAGTATACACAAGTACTTTCGGATAACGCACACAACTTTTGGGAAGAAATATCACGATCTGAGCCAACTGCTTTGTACAGATTCTTGTATGCGTAAAAATAGTGAGCTGAAGCTCGACTAAGCTTAAATTGTTGACTTTGGAGAGATCAAGCTTGAGACCGGCTTGCTCGAGCTTTTTTACTAAAACTTTAGCTCGGCTTAAGAGTCGTTTTTTGAAACTCTGGCTCACCTCGTTTATTATTTATTAATTAATTTATATGCATTTTTAGTTATATCATATGTTTTGAGAAAAATCTTAAACGAGCCTAAGCTCGGCTCGGCTTCGTGTGTACCGTATGAGCCAAAGCTTGGCTGGAGTTTGGTTGTGCAATGTTAAACTAATACATGCAAGTCCGAAAGAGGTAAAACTTAAAAATACAAATGGCTCGTCGAGCCTTAACAACCTTTCAATACAAGGTTTGAGCTCATGCATGATAACTAAACGAACATTATTTGAGGCTCGGGCTTGACTTGTTTGCTAGTTATCGATCTAATCTTGAGACACAGGCAACTCGTAAACGGCTTGACTCAGACTCTTTTACACCTGTATATAAACCCATCAAACGTTTCAACCACTAGGAATATGGCAAATTTCGCTAAAAAGAATCATTAAATAAACCGAATATATCAAACTGTAAATCCTCATTAAAAACGATACAATTTTTTTATTAGTAGTTTGAACGTATTATATAGTATAATATCCACTTGAATATTATATTAATTTAATTATATGTGCTTCTAAAGTGACAAATAAATAATCAATAGCATATAAAGATTGTGCATCGCATTATCCTAGCAAATACACAAGTGTCCACATGGTAGTTTTTTATTTTATTTTTTTAATAAAAAAGTAGAAACATATGTTTGATAAAATGAGAAAGGGATTTCGTTATTGGATATCATTTAAAATACAATAAAATAAATATAGTGGAAAAGATTATGGTGGGCATGACCAAGTCTTATTCATTATTGATGACTTATAAAGATTTAATACATATTTCTTTTTAAATAATTATGGAATAATTGTTTGGTTTGATTTGGAATAACTAATAGAATATCTTCTTCAGTTCTTAATAGATTGGAGTGTAAAAGGCCTTCATGCTTAGGCCGCCTTTGATATATTATGTTATTAGCTTTTGAATCCGTATATTACACGGAATTTGTAAAACAATAAAGATTAAAAGATCCATTATCTGAAGGAATAAATAAAATTATAGATAAAAATAAGATAAAATATATAGTACAAACAATAAGAAGTCTAGAATCTCAAATTTACAAATTCAGTTTTTTATATATACAACATTTGCAAAAATTGTTTTGACCAATTACCCGTGGATAATTATGATAATGAGATGAGAGATTAAAGAATTAGAGGAGAAATTATAACCCATTTCTCAAAATTGTTTTGTCACATGACTCATGGATAGGTAGGATAAATAAGATGAGAAATTAATCAATCAATCAATCAATCAATCATACCCAGTGGAGTCCCACCAATAGCAAATCTATAAGTAGGGTCTGGGAAGGGTGGGATGTAGGCATACCGTACCTCTATCCAATGGGATAGAGAGGTGGTTTTCAGAGAGACCCTCAGCTCTTGGTTACATATGTATGCGGCAATATAAAAGGAAATCAAAGTTCAGCTATAGTATCATTGATAGTAGCACGTAGTAAGAATGATAATACTATATATATATATATATATATGAAAAGAAAATACCATGATGGTGTGTGACCAAAATAAGGTAAATAGAGGCCCCTAAGGTATTCATTTCTTTCTAAAAATCCTTAACTTTAATTCTACTTCTCCAAGAATTCCTATCCCTAACCATGTCCTCTGAGAGATTTAGGTCTATCAAATCATGCCTAATCCTCTCATCCCACGTCAATTTAGGTCGCCCTCTACCCCTCCTCCCCTCTATAGTAATATTTTCTATGGATCTAACCGGGTTCGTCATCTGTCTTCTCTTCACATGTCCAAACCATCTCAATCTCCACTCTCTTATCTTGTCTGACATGTTAGCTACCCCTAATCTCTCTCGAAACACAACGTTTCTTATTCGGTCTAACCTTATGTGCCCACACATCCAGCGTAGCATTCTCATTTCTCTATGATGAGAAATGAGAATTAACTAATAAAAACTAATGAAAGTTTTAATTCAATAAAATTTATTAAAATAGTTAAACCTTTTGAATATCTTATTAAACAATTTTTAATTTGTGTTTTAATTATATTAAATATGATTAATTTTCATAATTTCCTTAAGACATAACAACTCTATATTTTCAATATAAAAGAAGGACAAATCCTCCATTATTTTAGCACCTTAATCCATTCTTTTCTTAAGTTTAACAGCACTAACAAGTAAGTTGTTACAATTTCAAGCATTTTATAGCTTTTGTTTTGATTTTATCTTGAATGTTCATACTTGTTCATAAGTTGTTCTTCATGATCATGTTACTTTTATCATAAAAATATTATATTTTGGTTTTAAGAATCATTATGATCATGGATATCCAAGATGAACACTTTGATTATTCTAAATCTTGGATCAAGCCTAGTTATTTTGCAAGAACAAACATAAATATATGTTTATCTAAATCTTATGATTCGTTGATCATCGTAACTTATAAACTTTCTTTAAATAGGATTATTTATAAAAATTTCTTTTATTTAAAATATTTTACAATAGATATAACATACTTCATATCTTTGAATTAATAATTGAGTAAATTAATTATTGTTTATTTTATTTCAACATAACTACTATTTATGATAATTAATTAATTAATTATGTTACTTGGAAACAAATGTTTAATCATAAATTGTTATTAATATTATTATTTAATCTTATATTAATAAGTTATAATTATTTGTCTACAAATCCTTCTTCAACTAATAAACATCAAATGATTTATATTAAATTTATTCATTTTCTTACCCTCCTCAGACCCTACCATAGCTTTGCTATTGGTGGGATATACTGAGTACGATGATGATGATATTTTTGTTAAACTCATTAAAAATCCCCAAGTCCCCATTTACCATAAGTTAATTAACTTTATAATTTTGGTTACTAGTCCTTGATTTTTTTGTATCTTCGTTATTATTTATAGTTGCGTGAGATTCAATTGCTTCGTTTGTTAACTCGCTTTCGGTTATTTGTTTCAAGTTGTCTCCAATATCAAAGATGAGTTTCTCATACCCCTTTTTAACGCTTTCACATATTCTGGGGGTAGCATATATATCCTATCAACATTATGATTTCGTTTATTCATTATTTACAAACTACAATTCGTTACATGGACTTGTGTGTTGATTTGCTTACTTGCTCAAAGATTACGTGCTCATGGTTTCCTCATTAAGTATGATCATACGCCCCCCTATGCACTTAGGACCTCGATGTTATGAGTGGAATAGGGACCCCCGATCCGAGTACGTTGGTTGTTACCAACGGAAAGGACACTTACTTGCGCTATTATCCGAGTACATTGGTGCACAATCCCAACTGGAAAGGACCTTACTTGCTCATTTACACTTGTTCATGGAATTGTGGATTTTTATATACTTATATCAAAACTTGTGTGAACTCACCAACTATTCATATAGTTGACATTATTTTATATATATATGCTACAGGTACATCTATTCGAAGTTGACACATGAAGAAGACATTAGAACTTAGGGTATATCAATAAATGGATAAGTTGTTAAATTGTTCTTGTAATTTTCCATGTATTTCTTGTTACAAACTTGTGTACTTGATGTTTAAATCAATTAATGATAATATTGTCACTTAATAGTGTCACATGTGTTTTGGGCAATCTGTACGTCACACTCAGGCGTTTCCGCTTTAGCCGGGGTGTTACAGATTGGTATCAGAGCTGTGACTATAAGATAGGACATTAAACGTAGTGTTCTAGTTGGTTATAGTTTATTTGCTTAATTGGTTAGGTTGCATGATTAGAAATTATGTGAGCCTTATTTGATTATTCAATGCACATTATTTGGTTATTATTAATTTGTTTATGCCTCATGTACGCAAATACTATTATACTGATGATTCAATTACTTCAATTACACAAGCACACACAAGTCCAGGGCTTATGCCTAAAAACAAAGAGTTTTCCAACATTTTCAATTATTGATTTTTATTATTGTGAATAGATATTTATTCTTCTTAAAGATGGTTCTATATGGCGGGTATGTAGTAAAGTGTAAGGGGGACGTGCCTGTTTTCCGAAACTCTTGACACCAAGGTTATTGAAACCTAAGGATAAGAAATGCGTATAAATCCCAATCAGACGCGGGACCCGGTTGCTTACCTAGAGAGTTAAGAAAGAGCATGAACTCTATTAAGCCAAAGCATACCACTTTCAACACCATATGAATCACGACTTTAAGTTTTCAAACGCGACCATGTTCTCTTTGTGAAAAGAATATGGTTGCACTCCTCTATGTTTTACAATGTGTTTTAACTGGAAGTCTGTACACGAATACCCAACTTTCGGTTAGATTTAATTACGCATTTTCATACGAGAATAGTTAAGTTTAAAAAAAAATTTTGTGACACGTTTTCTTTATTTATATGCTCATTAACGCTTAAACTTTTCAAAAGTTTGCAAAGTAATAACCGAATTTCAAATGATTCCTTTGTTATTTTACTATTATGTTTTAGAATTGAAAATTTTAAAGTTATGGTGATACATAAACGGTTGGATTTCGATTTGATTACTATATTATTTTATTTATTTACTACTACGTTTTAGAATTGAAAATTCAAAAGGTCATGATGATACATGAATGGTCGAATTTCAAATCGATTACCTTATTTCCATATTCATTTACCCTTATGTTTTAGAAGTGAAAATTTAAAAAGTCAAGGTGGTTCATCAACACTCGATTTTCAATTCGATTTCACTATTTATTGTTAAGTTTATACTATTTCCATATGATTATTCAATAATTTATGAGGTTTTCGTTTATTGAAAGGTGAAAACTCATGACGTTTCATGGGGATTCCAATTTCGATTTCATATTTGTTTCATGCGATTACTTTTCTGTACTTGTTTTTATTGTTGTATCTATTAGTTGTTTTCATACTTACGTTCCAAGTCACGTGAATTCTTCATGTTTCGTATCATACCTTCTCGTTTTCCTAGTTGTCTCACTCAAACCACAAAATGACAATCCGAGTTATCAAGAAAATGGCCTCTGCGATCCCAATCACCCCACGATTAACCATACCCACCTTCATCGCTATAGTAAATTCAAATTCAAACCAACACCATTCTTGGAAACGCAAGCTAAACACAACCGAAAAGCCTCGCTGAAACACACCATTTGTACAGTATATGTAAATCCCACCACTTTACTTCCCTGAAACGTTGATATACTTCAATCTGTGGTAGATTCAATTACCACTTATTGCTAAAACCACCCAAACTCAACGCCACTCACCCATCTGCAAGACCTGTATCTAACCATTTGTCTCAATCACATGTTTGAGATCATGCTTCAAGCCTGCTATCATTGTGGTGACCCTAGCACACCCGCTATACTTTGAAAGGCCTAACTTGTTTCCGACATTCAATATCTTCACCCCTCATCATTTGTCTACCTTACACGATTTTCCGGTTCCAATACTTAGATCTTTACAAAACTTATCAAACTCGTCTATATTTTCTTTTGCATACATCCCTACATTTTATTTCTTTTACTAACGCCTCGCGCCTAATCCCAAATTCTTAGTTATTTTGATCTTCAGTCAAATTGATTTTCTTTAAAAAGAATTTATTACCTCTATTATTATTATTGTTTTGGACAAAAATCTGCTAAGGATCAAGTGTCCAAATCTGTTATGTGAGGTAAGGTGCTAACTCGATAATGACAAGTGTATAAGCGTAATATTGGTGAACACAAAGGTTTGATCACGAGGGAAAAAGCCTTTACCAAAATAGGTTTACTTCGGTCAAAACTTATCAAGGTAATCTTTGGTAAAATAACTCCGGTCAAGGATTTATAAGATAATCTTTGGTCGAGTTACTTTAGTCAATGATCAACAAGGTAACCTTTGGTCGACGATTATATTGATATGATTATCGTGATCTCCGGCACAAAAACCCCCAGACGGTGAAAACTATCACCGTCGATTATATTGATAACTAGAAGGTGGTTACAAACGTAGTGGAGCTAATGATCGGGATTACAAAGTATGTTAGTGTGTAGAGAGAATGCTAGTTTCTGCTCTTAGTGTGTGTGATAGTACATGTGTTTTCCTACTCGATCATAGCTCGTTTAAATAAGATAATATCACTAACTATATTTCCTATCTATCCGGAAGCCTTCCACCTAGCCGCTCCATGACCTTTGACCACGTGCCAATAGCCATCCAGTAGCGAGATAAACGGAAGAATGAGTCTCATAGCCGTTGTTGATATTTGCACGTTCCTCTTCACATGAGTTTGTCCATTAACAACTACATTGAACTAGGATCCTAAATCCATGCTCCAGCCAGAGAATTCTCTGTGAAGATAATAGATACAAGTACGTCTTAAAGTCGCCACACCTGTCTAACACATCACCATACTAAACGCAATCATTAGTAAACAAGTAATACCGAGGATCATCGATCCTTTATATCCTGAGACATATTTCAAGGATAAACTATCCATAAGACAGTCAAGGATAAAGGATCCTCAGTATAAAATTCATGGCCTAACAATTGCCCCCAAAATGGCGGGTGACAGTGGAATACAGCTGTCATTTTGAATTTCAAATTCCTGCAAAACAGAAGGTGATTAGACGTGTGTCAGGCGGTTTAATATCTATAAATCATAATTACACGCCGCCTATATATCTGATAACCATAATATTCTTATAATCACAAATCTAGGCGTCTTTCAGGTATCCTTCTCTCTTTTTGTTAATCTTCCTTCGATATGTCAACTGTTTCTACATCTTCTTCTTCTTCTTCTTTTTTCCATCATGATGACCTTTACTCACAAAATATCCTTCAATCACCTTCTTCCGAAACCTATAAATTCACAGATTCGGATATCGATGAAATCCGATCATACTTTCCAGCCGATACAGTTTTCCGACCCTTCGATTCCGCAGCTCGTAGCGACAGCATTTCAAAAAATTGGGTTTGCTTTGAAATGCTGTCGCTACGAGCTGTTTCTCATAGGTTATAAGTATCCTTTCCCCAATTTTACTCAAAGGTTCTTCAATTTGGCGGGAATTTTTTATATCCAGGCCACACCAATGTTGTGGAGAGTTCTTCATACCATAGAAAGGATAACCGTAGAGGAGGGAGTCGAGTTCGGCTTAGCAGAATTAGCATATCTGTACAATCTTGTTACCCACGGTTCCAAACGCTTTATCTTTAAATCGAAACCTCACCAAGAAAATCCCATTTTCAAAGTCACCCTTAATATTACCCTCTGGAAAAACCAATTTTTCTTCGTAAGACGAGATTCTATTCCGGGTGGAACTAATCTTCCCGAAAAGTGGATACCAAAGGGTAGGATCCTGGATCCTTAGGTAACCAAGATGGATACTCTACTCTTCTGCTAATAACTCTTATTACTTGTGTAGTTGAAAATTTCGATTTGTTGGTTGATCTTCCGGGAGTTGAAGACAGAGTGAAGAGGTTTTTATCACTGGATCCTGCAATCAGGACTTTTCAAGCAAAGTTTATCGAATCTTTTCAAAGATCAAACTCAGAATCAATCATGTCAAGTAAGAATAATAACTCTTAGTATAAAAAGTGTTAATAGTTGAAAACTTATCTGTCAATTGCTGTTCACAAGTGTTCCAAAATTAGGAAAATCTGCTTCCAAGTTCTCCCTCAATGATATCGATTGCATGCTTACCAAGAAAAAGACCCCGAGATCAACCCCTACGTCCGAGCCTCGCCCGATCACAATTCAGACAAATTCTGGATCCAAGAGAAAGAAGAGTTCAGATATAGAGAATCCCTTTGATGCCGAAAAGCAGATTCTGGACATGCTTTCTACTGTAAGGATCTTTTATCTTTGTCAATTTCTACTATTCTAAGCATCTTCCCAAGCTTATTCCGCTTTCATTCATAGGCCATCAATTCTGCCCGACACCACTATGAGAAGACTGTCGCAGAGCATGAAAAGACCCTCGCTGCGCTGAGATCAACGACTACTGCTAAGGAGAAAGCCCTCTCGAAGATTACCAAAGAGAAAAGAGAGATAGAGGCACATTATGCTGCCCTGGCCGTCCAGATGCAGGACGAAATCAATCGGGCTACCGAAGAGGCGAAGGTATGGGCAGCCAAGTTGATCCTCGAGGCCAGAATCAAATTGGTTACCGAAACCAATGATCCATCTTTTGATAAGTCTTCATGGGAAATCAAAGAATGGAAGCAAGCCCTGATCGACTTGGATGGAGGCGAGGATGAGACTGAAGCTATAATGGTTGAAACGGGCGAAGCAGGAACAAGCGATGTGAAGGGTCTGGATGAAGCTGAAGGTGGGAACGAGGCACCGGTGGAGGCGGAAACAAACGTATGAACCGGCGATGAAGGATACAAAAGACAAGGCCCAAGCCCATTTTATTTTGATTTTTATGGTGTTTTTCTGTACAATTTCTATGGTCTGTAATAAATAGTAGTATTTAGGATAAATGATCCACGATCCTTAAGACAATTGGCAGGTGTGACAAAGGTGGAGGGATCCTCTGTTTGTGGGGATGAAGCCTTTGTTGCCCCTGTTTTTAAATTTCCTGCACTTATGAACTGTTAGTAACTCTTACTTAACCCGGATGGATGGTTTATCTTTTCGTATGGTGAAGTCCGGGTTAAGAATTTTGGATAAGTTCTTGGGGCTTATTTTAATTAATATATAAATCTTTTGACTTCTTGCTTGTTATTTATTTTCAAAAACTTTGTTAGATATAATCTTAACATTGTTGAGACTTTGACAAATAATTTTAAGCAATAGATTGTTAGGATAAAAGATCCTTATGGAAATCATTTAGGATAGAATATCCTTAAGGAAAAAATATCCTTAAATAACAAATATTAGGATAAGACATCTTTAAAAGTTGATAAAATTTGTACAAATATAATTTCCTCAGAGGGTAAATTTTTGGATAAAGTTTCCTTAAGATAGGCAAAATTTTTAGTATTAAAATAATTTTAACGGATTAATCCTTTTAAACTGTAAGATCCAAAAATATTGCAACAAATATCATACATAAGTTAATTAGCAGAGATCATACCAGAAGGTCAAGATAGACCTAAGTTACCATAAGTGTTGAAATCTCATTTGTCTTCGAAGGAATAGCTTTAGGATCCGGGATTCTTAGATTTTTGATCTTCACAAAAACTTAGTTAATCTGTTGCATATAATTCATAATGTTAACTGGGATCAAACCCATTATGCTGGGGACAAGCCCAAATAATATAGTGGGGACAAGCCCGTGCAACTGGGGACAAGCCCGTGTAATCTGGGGACAAGCCCGTGTAATCTGGGGACAAGCCCGAAACTGGGGACAAGCCCAAAACTGGTGTTAAACTGGCGACATGGCCCTTGAGAAGAGGTGAAAACCCCTTAAACCTTAGGATATGGTACGTCTACCATAATTCGTAGGATCCTCCATATAGCCGGAAACAACGAAATTGTCAGCCACTAAACGTGTACTGGTCCCACTGCCCCGGACTATACATCGGATAGCGTGCGCAACTGGCGATTGTGAGAAAGGTGAAAACCTTTAAACCGTAGGGGATATGACCATCGGGGGTCATATCCAAACGTGGGCTAGGCCAAGGGAAATAAGATAATACCTCAAACGTAAAGGAGAGGTGGCCAACCTCTTGAGCACCAAATGATTCGTCATAATCCTGCATGGTTACTCAAAGCTTGGAAAAAATAAAATGTTAAGAATATATTATCTTTAAATTAACAACAATTCAAATAGAATAATTAATCGGAAAGATGTTACCGATTTAAGGATCCTATATCCTTTTTAGGACAAAATATCCTCTCAGGATAGTGGATCCTGATCTAGAAAAAATATTTCTTGAGGTGGATGGCATTCCATGCTCTTGGTAACCTGTTGCCTTCCATTGTGAGCAAATGATATGCCCCATTTCCTGCTTCCGACTCAATTTGATAAGGTCCTTCCCATTTGGGTGCTAGCTTCCCATCAGCCGGATTTGTTGTGTTTTGGAAAGCTTTCCTTAATACTAGATCTCCTTCTTGAAATCTCCTGATTCTGATATTTTTGTTGTATGCCCCAGCTACCCTTTGTTGATATGCTGCCATCCTGATCTTGGCTAGGTCTCTGAGTTCTTCTATAGTATCTAAATCTTCAAGAAGGATTTCCTTATTGGCTTCAGGATCACGAATGCTCGTTCTTGCCGTAGGAATCATCATTTCTGTAGGGATCACAGCTTCTGATCCAAACACCAATGAGAAGGGTGTTTGGCCTGTTGCATTTTTAGGCGTAGTCCTGTTAGCCCAAAGAACATAAGGAAGTTCTTCAGCCCATTCTTCCTTCTTGGATCCTAGCTTCTTCTTTAGATTGTTGATGATGATCTTGTTGCTAGACTCTGCTTGGCCATTGGCTTGAGGATGAACAGGAGTAGAAGTAATCATTTTGATGCCCCAACTGTCACAAAAGTTAGTGGTTCTATTCCCGATAAACTGGGAACCATTGTCACAAACAATTTCAGCAGGAATACCAAATCTAGTTATAATATTTCGTTTAATAAAAGATATTACTTCCCTTTCTCGGACTTGTACAAATGCTTCTGCCTCAATCCATTTGGAAAAGTAATCAGTCATAGCAAGCATAAAGACTTTTCCACCGGGTGCTTTTGGTAGCTTGCCTACAATATCCATACCCCATTTCATGAAAGGCCATGAGGAGGATATAGGATATAGAGGCTCTGCTGGCTGATGAAGGATGTTTGCGTGTCTTTGACAAGCATCACATTTCCTTGAATACTCCAGTGCATCCTTCTTCATTGTTGGCCAGAAATATCTAGTTCTAAGTATCCTGGAAAATAATGCTCTTCCGCCTGTGTGATTGCCGCAATCTCCTTCATGAAAATCTCTGAGTACCTCTTGGATTTCAGGATCCTCGATGCATCTGAGATATGGACCTGCAAGAGATTTCCTATATACCATATCATTTAACAAAATATATTGGGATACCTTGAGTTTGAAGGACTTGGGATTTTCTGTGGTAGGAATCTCTCCAGTCTGAATGTAGTTCTTGATAGGATGGATCCATGATCCTTTGTTATTTGAGGATGAAGGATCCAAGAGCACGATTTCTTTATCATTTGTTATCTCTCCAACTTCCTGTTCTCCTATCGCTGGCGAGAGAATGTGGATTATTGGGATTTTCAAATCTTCAGGAATCTTCAGAGATGAGGCTAAGTTTGCCAAGGCATCTGCCACAACGTTTTCTTCCCTAGGTACCTGTGTAATACTAAATATTTCGAAGGATTTCGATAACTCATTCACAACGTCTAAATATTTCATTAGTTTCTCACCTTTAACAACATACAAGCCATTAAAGTGGTTAGTTATCAATAAAGAATCTACATAAACCTGAAGATACCTGATCCTCATGCTTTTGGCTAATTGCAAACCTGCGATTAAAGCCTCGTACTCTGCTTCATTGTTTGTTGCTTGGAATTCACAAGCTATGGACTGGGGTAATATGTACCCCAGTGGCGATTTCAGTAGGATCCCCAATCCTGTTCCTCTTACATTGGAAGCACCATCGGTGAAGAGTATCCAAGGATCCTTGGTCTTTTATAGTTGTTGGGCCTCCAAGTCAGCTTCTTTTTGTAGATCACTAGTGAAATCAGCCACAAAGTTCGCCAATGCTTGAGACTTTATTACTGTTATTGGCTCATATTGGATATCATATGCACTTAATTTTACAGCCCACTTGGCCATTCTACCTGATAACTCTGGTTTTCTAAGAACATTCTTCACAGGATAATTAGTTCTCAAAATAATAGGATGAGTTTCAAAATAATGTCTTAATTTAGTAGAAGCCATAATAAGTGCAAGGATTAATTTTTCTAAATGAGAATACCTGGCTTCCGCATCTAGAAGACTTTTACTTACATAGTAAACGGGATGCTGTTCACCTTCATGATCCTTTACCAAGACGGCGCTTACTGCGTTTCCTGAGACTGCTAAATACAGGAATAAGGATTCTCCATCCACATGCTTCATTAGAGCTGGAGCTGAGGATAAGTAATCCTTCAAGGCTGTAAGCGCAGCCTCATGTTTTTCCTTCCACTCAAACTTTTTATTCTTCCTAAGGATGTTATAGAAGTCCTTGCACTTCTCGGAGGATCTTGAGATGAACCTTTTGAGGGCAGCTATTCTTCATGTGAGCCTTTGAACATCCTTTGTGTTTGCAGGAGATTTCAAATTGAGGATGGCTTCAATCTGCTCAGGGATCTCTTCAATTCCTCTCTTAGTTACCATAAAACCCAGAAATTTCCCAGCCTTAACACCAAAATGGCATTTTGACGGATTTAATTTCATGTTATATTGGTCGAGGATGTTGAATGCTTCCTCGAGGTCTCTAAGGTGATCCTCAGCTTTCTTTGATTTCACCACCATATCATCTATGTAAACCTCCATAGTCTTACCCAACTGATCCTTGAACATCATGTTGACTAATCTTTGGTATGTTGCCCCTGCATTTCTTAGTCCAAACGGCATAGCAGTATAACAATATATGCCGGTAGGAGTCATGAATGCAGTATCTTCCTGATCAGATGGTTCCATCTGAATTTGTTGAAATCCAGAGGAAGCATCCATGAAAGTAAGCATTTCATGTCCTGCCGTTGAATCCACCATGGAATCTATATGTGGCAATGGGAAGGATCCTTGGGGCATGCCTTGTTTAAATCGGTAAAATCGACACACATCCTCCACTTTCCATTCTTTTTTGAAACAATGACCACATTAGCTAGCCATCGAGGATATTGAACCTCTCTGATCATACCGGCCTTAAGAAGTTTTTCAACTTCTTCTTGTATGATCTTGTTCCTCTCAGAAGCGAATTTCCTTAGCTTCTGATGGACGGGTTTAACAGATAAATCAAGGCCGAGTTTATGAGTGATTACCTCTTTTGAAATACATGTCATGTCCGAGTGCTTGAAGGCAAAAGTAGATCTTCTTTGTCCTAAGAAGGATATTATATCCTTCTCAATCTTACTAGGGATACTGGATCCTAAGAACACCTTTATTTCTGGATCTTCGGGGTCCAATGATACTTCTTTAAGGTTTTTTCCCGAGCATCCAGCACGTCCCTAGGATGTTGCTGTAATTGCTATGCTATGGTTGGCTTGGTTGTTGGCTTCATTGACGATGAATAATAGTTCTTGGCCTCCGCTTGGTCACCTACTATCTTTACAACTCCTCAAGGAGTAGGTAGCTTGATGCACTGGTGATAAGTTGAGGCTACAGCCTTCATTCCATGGAGCCACGGCCTACCTAAAATAACATTGCAACAGGAAAGGTTATCTATAACACAAAATTTTTGGTATGAATTTAACCCTTCGATATAAATTGGGAGGTTGATGTCCCCCAGTGTCTTCTTGGTTTCGCCACTGAAACCGACTAGCACCGAAGTTCCAGGAATGATTTCTGAATCCGGGATGTTCATCTTCTTAAGGACATCATGTTGGATAATGTTGACCGAGCTGCCACCGTCTACAAGGATCCTGCGTACATATTGGTTAGAGATAAATAAAGTAATAATCAAACCGTTGTGATGAGGATCCTGAATGTTCATTTTGTCTTCCTCATCGAAGAAGATTCTCTTGTCTGTTGTTAAGGTGGTTGACACTATTGGTCGATCTCCGCTATCCATCTTTATCTCTTTAGCGAGTCTTTTTGCTGCAGAGAAAGAAGTTCCACATATGTCAGAACCTCCAAAGATGAAATTGATCGTCTGCATATTCAGCTTGTCCTGATGAGGATCCTGGATCCTTGAATTGAAAAAGATTCTCTGATCAGTCACTCGAGTAGTGGGGATGAGCTGTCTTCTCTCGTCGTCCAGTTCGAATTCTACTACGAGATCTTCTCTTATGGCACAAGAATCTTGAAATAATTCGTAGTCTCTGGAGACAAAGTTGATCACATGAGCATCTGGTGGTGGTGGTGTTGCTTTTTGTGGAAGGTCTTCAGGATCCTGGATCTTGGATTTCTTTCTTCCCAAGAGTTCTTTAAAGTGGCCCTTGCTCAGGAGGTAACCAATTTCCTTCCTTAAGCCGATGCACTCGTCTGTCGCATGGCCAAAGTCTTCGTGGAAAGCGCACCACTTAGATTTGTCCTTGAAACCGACAACCTTTTCATTCTTTCGTGGCCACCTCGCTTTTTCTCCCAAATCCTTCATGGCACAGATCAAGCCATGAGTGTCCACAGAGAAACAATAATCGTAGATGCAAGGATAGTCTTCATCGTCACCCCCCCTCTTCAACTGCTCGTACGTTCTGATTGTTGAATTTGACATACGGCTTCGAATTGTTATTCATGTTCCATGATCCTTTATTCTTCTCGGGGGTTTCTTGTTTTGCTTGTCCCCCAAGACGATCCTGGATCCTTTTGTCTTCTTCCAACCGGATGTATCTTAATGCCCTGTTTCTGACTTCGTCTAATGTCCTGCATGGAGTCATCACTAAATCATCATAAAAGGGGGAGCTCTTCTGAATTCCCATCTTGAATGCTTCAACAGCAGTAGTCATGTCAAGATTTGGGATTTCTAGAGTTTCCTTGCCGAATCTAGTGACGAAATCCCTAAGGGATTCATCACTAGGTTGGACAACATGATATAAATCACTGGTTAACCTCTCAAATTTCCGACTACAGGAAAATTGAGTGTTAAATAAGTTAACTAAGTGAGAGAAAGAAGGAATTAAAAAAGGAGGAAGACTTAGCAACCATTTTAGAGCGGTTCCCGTTAGTATGGATCCAAAGACCTTGCATAGGCAAGCTTCTTTGAGTCTATCCGGAATAGGATTGATCTCCATCCTTTCCCTATAATGTGCTACATGTTCTTCAAGATTAGTGGTCCCGTTATAAGTCTTCATGTTCGGAGTTTGGAACCGCTTCAGGATTTCAGCATCACAGATAGGCGGGGCGAATCTGGATACTCTGTGGCTTCCCTCAGGTATCTCGGGGATTGGTCTTATGACTCCGGGAACACTGGATATCATATCCTTGAGCTTCTGCAGCTCTTTGGCCATAGCTTGGTTGATACCTGCATGCTGCACGAAACCACGGTTAGCATCTAAGGGTAAAGGATCGTACAAGTTACCTCTTTGCTGAGTGAAGGTTGGCATCTCGGATGAGTATATGGGGTAAGAGGAGTCTGCGATAAGAGTTGGTCCTCCAGAGGCTATGGTTTGAATGGGGATTATGTCTCCTTCATGGACTTCGGAGGATCGTTGATGTTGGACTCCTGAGGATCCTTGATTCGGAATGAAGGATCCTTGAGGTTGGCACCATAGGATCCTTGTGGAAGGGTGGTTGATCCTTGCCGATAATATGAGGATCCTTGATTCTGCTGAGCCATGGATCCTTGTTAGAGATTAGTCGACCCTGGCGGATCTAACGAGAATCCTTGAGCCTGTTGACCCGTGGACCTCTGCTGAAGGATAGATGATCCTTGCTGAAATATCGAGGATCCTTGGGCCTGTTAACCCATGGACCCTTGTTGAAGGATAGATGATCCTTGTGAGAATTGAACCATGGATTCCGGACTGGTGAAATCTAGCATCCTTGGCATCAGGGGGGTGAGATCCTCTGCTGGCCTTTTGTTCTTCTTGAGATCTTCTATCTCACGGAGAATCCTCTGGTTGGTCTTGTTCTGCTGCTCCATGTATGCTTTAACATGCGAAAACATATATGAAACATCACTGTTAGTATTAACCACCGGGGCAGCAACAACGGTTTTTGAGCTCTGGAAGACTGGTAGTTGCATCTTGCTCCCAGCAGCAGCATGCCGTTGCGTTCCCGTAATTGGCGGAGACATCGGTGGCAAAGTCCTTGATGAGAGAGGAACCGTAGCCGGCATGGTTGATGAAGCAGAGGTTCATTGAGAGGCTATTGATAGTGATATGGGCATGAAAAAGTTGAGATTTATAAGAATAATATGGATTATTAGCACCAATAGCCCCCACGGTGGGCGCCAGATTGTTTTGGACAAAAATCTGCTAAAGATCAAGTATCCAAATCTGGTATGTGAGGTAAGGTTCTAACTCGATAATGACAAGTGTATAAGCGTAATATTGGTGAACACAAAGGTTTGATCACGAGAGAAAAAGCCCTTAACCAAGATACTCTTACTTCGGTCAAAACTTATCAAGGTAATCTTTGGTAAAATAATTTCGGTCACGGATTAATAAGATAATCTTTGATCGAGTTACTTTAGTCAATGATCAACAAGGTAACATTTGGTCGACGAGTATATGATTATCGTGATCTCCGGCACAAAAAACCCCCGGACGGTGAAAACTATCACCGTCGATTATATCGATAACTAGAAGGTGGTTACAAACGTAGTGTAGCTAATGATCGGGATTACAAAAGATGTTAGTGTGTGGAGAGAATGCTAGTTTCTACTCTTAGTGTGTGTGATAGTACATGTGTTTTTCTACTCGATCATAACTCGTTTAAATAAAATAATATCACTAACTATATTTCCTATTTATCCGGAAGTCTTCCACTTAGCCGCTCCACGACCTTTGACCACGTGCCAATAGCCATCCAGCAGCGAGATAAACGGAAGAATGAGTCTCATAGCCGTTGTTGATATTTGCACATTCATCTTCACATGAGTTCGTCCATTAACATCTACATTGAACTAGGATCCTGAATCCATGCTCCAGCCAGAGAATGCTCTGTGAAGATAATAGATACAAGCACGTCTTAAAGTCGCCACACCTATCTAACACATCACCATACTAAACGCAATCATTAGTAAACAAGTAATACCGAGGATCATCGATCCTTTATATCCTGACACATATTTCAAGGATAAACTATCCATAAGATAGTCAAGGATAAAAGATCCTCAGTATAAAATTCATGGCCTAACAATTATTATTATTAAAATTATTAATATTACCATCATTATTAATATTACTACTACTATTGTTATTAGTACCATCACCGTCACCATCATTATTATTATTACGTTAATTATCAATATGATTATTATTAGAATTGTTGTTATTATTATTGTTGTTAATATTTTTTATTATTATTATTATTGATATTAGTAATATTATTATTACTAGTATCATCGTCACTACTATTATATAATAATATTTAAAGTAAAATATTTGCTTCAAACAAGTTTTGAGCCCTTTTGAAACTATTTTTTTATTTAATAATATTTTTATTATTATTATGATTAGTAATATTATTATTACTAGTATTATCTTCACATCTAATAATAATGTAATTATTATTTCCAACAGTATTAAAAGTAAACTTTTTGTTTCAAACAAATCTCAAGCCCTTTTGAGGCTATATTTCAACAGGTAAGGTTATTTGACAATCTCTTTCCTAGGCCGCTGGCCAAAAGAAAACATTTATTTTTACGTTAAGAATTTCTTAACATTCTCAAGTTTTAGCGCTAGTTAAAAACGTTTTTCCTAACTAAAATAGAATAATCTTATTTCACCATGAGATATAATAACACCACGATTTACAACCGATGTGATATATCCCTTCCCTTCTTTCCCCTTCGTTAACGCCAACGAGTTTCGGCTATGAAATCATGGCACCATCTTCCACGGCAACCTTCATGCCACAAACAAACCTATATTCGAGAAGACGAGCGTCGCAAGCTACATTTACTTTTCTTTATTTTTCTCTTTCACGTATGTTTCGAACTTACCCAAAGTGACATTTACATCCACTTCTTTAGAATATTGTTTACGTAGTTTATTTTGATTGTCCATTGATTTTGGATCCATATTCGTTTGTATTTTTACGAAACGTAAATTCGTACATCATACTTATTCGCTTTGCTAAATTGGGTTATGTTGTTATTTTAAATCTCGTGGTCTATGACCCATTTTTTTCTTAAAAATACCCGTTAAGTGAAAATTGAGACTATGAACATTTATGTGTACATAGCTACCTAATAGAAACCGTGTTTTCATGATATTTTTACATTTGAATATTTGTGACCGACTCTCTCTTACTAAATTCGCTTACTTTGAACCGGAATTGTGTCCCATGTACATGCTGAGTTTATGTTATGTTATTTATTACACAAATTGTTTTGGATTATTCATTTACTTCTCTTCCACGCAATGTTTTATTTGAACCATTTGTTTGTTCGTGATTTCATCAATCTGAGACAAATACGTTATTTTGCTTTAAAAAAAAATAAAAAAAAATTCAGTTTTTTACTTTGATAAACTCAAAGTTATGATTGGAAAATTTTTTATAGACCTATCTGATTTTGATATTAAAATTTCGTTCACCCATTTCACTTTATTATAAATTTACATATTCATAAGATGTAATTGTTTATTCATCTCAATGTTGCCTCTAGTTACGTTGAATATTATTCAGAGATTTACATTCGTTAAGCTTTTTGATATTTTGATATATAACAGTTTCGTTTATCTAATCTATTATCGAACCCAATGCGTTATCAAATTTACATGTTCGTATTTCGTTGGTTAAACGCTACGTTCACTTACCACGTTATTCTCGATCCCAGTATTTCAATTACATGTTACGATGGTTATAATTCTAAATGTTTCGTTCTTTATTTTCATTACCTCGTTTATTTCGTTTTCAACATCGTTCACTTGGTTTAGACACAATGATTTTATTTACTTGACTTAGTGTTTTAACGTTGTCCTTGGCCTGAACGGTCTATTAATGTGTTTTGTAATGTTTTTACCCTTTTTAATTCATTATTTTTTTTTGAAGTTCTATATGAGAATATTTTTTTTCTTTATTTAAGGTCTATGTTTTAACACCACACAATAAAGCAAGTTATATGAACCATCCGACGATAGAGATAATTACGGGTCGACACGTAATTATCAAAGTCCTCGCATGGAAAATATAATAAGTACGGTTGTATGAAATAACTCGGAACTTGGAATGATTTTTGGAGAACGGGGCAAATACAATAAGATAAGGGCATGGTGGATACACCGCTGGTACATCCTATATATAAGTGTCATTGTCATATTTCCTATTTGTGGCGTTCTTTCGGGCCATTCAAAGATCTATGTTATTTTATTTTAATTGTGCATGTATAAAATTGCTAAAATTTCCAACAACTCCATTTATTAGTTGTTCTCTTTTAATTTTTTTTTTAAATTTTTATTCGAATTTCGGGAAGAAATTTCTAAAAGTTGTAAGTCCTGTAACATTCGTTACTTTTCAAACCCCAAAACTCAACCCATTTTAAATTTTAGGTTTTGTTTCTATTTAAATTTATATATTTTTATAATATTATTAATTAAATCTCAATTTTCATTAATGTATTTTATGTGATCATTTCTATGTAATTATACATTTCACCACTTTTATAGTATTACATACTCATTTAAAACGTTAATAATCAAGATCAAATATTTAAGTACATGTCCCATGCAATTTACTATAATTATTATTTGACTACAACTACTACTTTATTATTATTATTATTATTAGTTTTATTATTACTATCATCTTTTCATATATTATTTAACTAATAAAAACTAATGAATGTTTTAATTCAATAAAATTTATTAAAATAGTTAAACCTTTTGAATATCTTATTAAACAATTTTTAATTTGTGTTTTAATTATATTAAATATGATTAATTTTCATAATTACCTTTAAGACATAACAAGTCTATATTTTCAATATAAAAGGAGGACAAATCCTCCATTATTTTCACACCTCAATCCATTATTTTCTTAAGTTTAAGAGCACTAACAAGTAAGTTGTTACAATTTCAAGCATTTTATAGCTTTTGTTTTGATTTTATCTTGAATGTTCATACTTGTTCATAAATTGTTCTTCTTGATCATGTTACTTTTATCATAAAAATATTATATTTTGGTTTTAAGAATCATTATGATAATGGATATCCAAGATGAACACTTTGATTTTTCTAAATCTTGGATCAAGCCTAGTTATTTTGCAAGAACAAACATGAATATATATATTAATCTAAATCTTATGATTCGTTGATCATCATAACTTATAAACTTTCTTTAAATAAGATTATTTATAAAAATTTCTTTTATTTAAAATATTTTACAATAGATATAACATACTTCATATCTTTGAATTAATAATTGAGTAAATTAATTATTGTTTATTTTATTTCAACATAACTACTGTTTATGATAATTAATTAATTAATTAATTATGTTACTTGGAAACAAATGTTTAATCATAATTTGTTATTAATATTATTATTTAATCTTATATTAATAAGTTATAATTATTTGTTTACAAATCCCTCTTCAACTAATAAACATCAAATGATTTATATTAAATTTATTCATTTTTGTTAAACTCATTAAAAATCCCCAAGTCCCCATTTACCATAAGTTAATTAACTTTATAATTTTGGTTACTAGTCCTTGATTTTTTTGTATCTTCGTTATTATTTATAGTTTTGTGAGATTCAATTGCTTCGTATGTTAACTTGCTTTCGGTTATTTGTTTCAAGCTGTCTTCAATATCAAAGGTGAGTTTCTCACACCCCCTTTTTAACGCTTTCACATATTTTAGGGGTAGCATATATATCCTATCAACATTACGATTTCATTTATTCATTATTTACAAACTACAATTCGTTACATAGACTTTTGTATTGATTTGCTTACTTGCTCAAAGATTACGTGCTCATGGTTTCCTCATTAAGTATGATCATATGCCCCCCTATGCACTCAGGACCTCGATGTTATGAGTGGAATAGGGACCCTCGACCCGAGTACGTTGGTTGTTACCAACGGAAAGGACACTTACTTGTGCTATTATCCGAGTACATTGGTGCACAATCTTAACTGGAAAGGACCTTACTTGCTCATTTACACTTGTTCACGGAATTGTGGATTTTTATGTATTTATATAAAAACTTTTGTGAACTCACAAACTATTCATATAGTTGACATTATTTTATATATATATATATGCTACAGATACATCTATTCGAAGTTGACACATGAAGAAGACATTAGAACTTAGGGTATATCAATAAATGGATAAGTTGCGAATTTGTTCTTGTAATTTTCCATGTATTTCTTGTTACAAACTTGTGTACTTGATGTTTAAATCAATTAATGATAATTTTGTCACTTAATAGTGTCACATGTGTTTTGGGCAATCTGTACGTCACACTCAAGCGTTTCCGCTTTAGCCGGGGTGTTACAACTAAGTATGCACCATCTACCCTTAAAAACACCGAAAGCTCTCGCGACATCTTTTCTTGCCGATTCTTGCAACTTCTTGAACGTTTTTTCATTTTACTCGACAGGAAACGAAAAGGCTTTCACAAAAACAGACCATTGCTGGTAGATACCATCGACAAGATAGTAGCCCCGTCTGTAATATCTCCCGTTGACAAAATACGGACAGAAAGGTGCAGTACCATTTTTTACTCTCTGAAACAACGGTGATGTGTTCAGAATAATGATGTCGTTGTTTGAGCCGGGAAAACCAAAATAAGAATTCCAAAACCATAAATCATTTGACGCAACCGCTTCAAGTGAGATGGTTGGTCATTTTATATCACCCCTAACATACGCCCCTTACAACTCCCGTGGACAATTCCTCCATTCGATATGTGTCACACCCCAACCTACGACGGAAATGTCGGGGCGTGAGCTGATTGCCATAGCTCACAAGGTACTATCATGCAATTATAAAGCGACAATATCTAATTAATTTATTAATTGTTAACCAACATTTAAGTACAACAAAAATAGAGACAATTACAATACAAAACCAACTATTCTTGTTTATGTTTAACATCCTAAGGTCATCTCTACGTGAGCTTCAATTAGATAAGAAATCCAATCTATAACCTGCAAATGCGTACAAAATATATATATATTTGTTAACAACACATGTTGAGTGAGTAGATTCACCCGTTTTGACACAAACAAAATGATAATATATAATGATATAAATAAAAGAGTAAAAATAAGCAAAACTGTTGTCTGTGAGTATAAACAATGAAAGTGTTAAGCAAGTAATGAGTGTCGGTGAAACCATTGCCAATGCGATCGGGCTCCGGCCACTACGATGGTCGTATAATCATACTATAATGAGATTATGTTGGACCTCTCCGAACGCGATTCAAGTAAGCAAGTAAGCAAATAGCAAGTAACAAACAGTCATTCAATTGATACACAACACAAAGATCATAGTTTGCGTTTGAGAAATAATAAGATAAATAATTTGATAAATGGTACGCAAGTGTCCCCAAAACATTTGAAAGCAAGTAAAATAGGGGAGTGATTACTCACCTGATCAGATGAACGAAATACAAATGTGGATGATGTGAGAAGGATAAATCTGTCGGGATACACCGACAAGGATTCTTAGTTACCTATAATAATATAAGCTAATTACAAATGATATAATGTAATGTAATGAATTAATACTTCGATGTGATTTGTGTTATGATTGGGATTAAGATATTAATTTATTAATCCCTACGGTCCTTCTTTTTAATACTCTTATTAATTATAAATTTCCCAATAATTATCCAAGATATAATATATAGTAAGATGTAAATAAAATGTGTTTGAATATATTAATAAAAATCTATTTAATAAGTTTATATATATATATATATATATATATATATATATATATATATGAGCAAGTTTATAAAGACGTTCAACGACGAGAATCGTTAATTAAAGTGTCGGGGTTTAAATAAAAAGAATAAGGTCCACTATTATTAAATACAATATCAATATACATATATATATACACACACACACACACACACACGTAACAAAAGCTTTTTTAATGGAATTTGACAAGAAACATGACTCCAAGATGCCGGTTTTAATGAAATCATATTTATCTAATAATTAATATAATTTACCATTTATTAAAATTAATTATAATAATTAATCAAAACAAATAAAAAGAAAATAAAACCTAAAATGTCGGGTGGCCGGGTTCGAACCCGTAACCACCAGAATCACAACACAGTGCCCAACCATATGCTCCAACTTGACAGTTGATTAATATCTGAAAATGATTTAATATAACCTTTATAATGTTATACCCCATACAAAGAAGAAACCCTAATGCGTAAATCGATAGATTCGTTGATTTTCTGTTACAATTGATTTAGGGTTTTGATTATGCACCTAAAACCGATCATAAATCACTATTTAGTTACATGGAACGAGATTTTATTGATGGTAAACGATGCACGACAGGTCGCGGCCCTATACGGAGATTAACGGCCTACTAAACATCGATGAAAACTCAATTGCTTTGAGAGTTATAGACGAAGAGTTGTATATAAGGTGCAGGTGTGTTTAATTGTATTATAAACAAAGTTTTGTTAGTATATGCAGATTAGGTTATGGACGACCCATTACTAAAGTTAATTCATATCAAATTGATTGTATATCCTTAATTAGATTGTCGGTGGAGTTCGTGTTACGCGTATAAACGTTCTAACAAATCAATTCTCAATATACGACGAAGATTAGGGCTCAAGCAAACAAATTACGGTTGTATTAAACGTTTTGGGTTCGGGTTTGATTTAGATCCAGATTCAAAAACAGGTTATCCAGTTTTGTTAAATGGGTTATAAATACACTTTTCACTTTAGCCCTTGAAGTTGAGAATGGATACAAAAGTAGTTAAACTTTATATTTTGGGGTTGAATTTACCAAAACGTGGAAGTTACAAATATTTAGTTAAATAATAATATTATAATAATAGGTTACACTCGATAAACGTAATTAAACTTCCCGAACGTCGAAATGAGTCGGGTATTTAATAAAAGTATAGATTCGGAAAAATCGAGTTGTTACAATATGTGTACAATCAATGCTACCGAACATCCCTGGAAAATGCCATATAGCCTCGTGCGCGGCGTAAAGACGTGTAATGCCTTGTCTTGTTGGTTTTCGTAGAAACTCTTTGCCATACAATTTAATAATCGCGTTACAAAAGAATTGTAGACATTCACGTGAAGTTCTCTCAGACATTTGTAAGTATTCATCGAATTGGTCAGGTGGGTTACCTGTCGCTAATTGAAAAATAGTGGATGTGCATTTTTGAAGCACCGTAAAACTTCGTTTGCCCCTCGCGTCGTAAGATTCTTGAAACCATTCTTCGTTTGCTTCTACGTCGGCTACAATCTTTAAAAATAAAGATTTCGGCAAACGAAAGCGTTCCCTAAACGTCTCGTCATTGTATTTCGGCTCCTCCATAAAATAGTCGTTCATTAGCACCTCGTGGGCATGTATACGCTCACCATCCACCATTTTTTCTGTGGACGGCTCGGGCCTTCAAGTTCGTTATATAACAACGGGAACCATTCGAGAATGTCATCATCTGAAGACGAAGAGCTATCGCTGTCTAAGGAAACCAAGTCTTTCGGAAATTCCATATTTTTTTGTTGTGAATGAAGGGGAAGATTGAGAGTGTTTTGAGTTAGATTGAAATGGTTGTTTATGTTTTATTTATATTGGTTAATTTTTTATTTATTTAAATCCCCGCCCCCTTAACGGTCAAAACTCTCCCCTCCAACGTTCCATTTTTCTCGATTTCCCCCCTCACAGAGTGATAGCCATCATGCACCACACCCCCATCACGCTAGATGGGGGCACCGACGACGGTGTGCGTGAGGCCATCACGGGTGATGGTGGCTCACCACGCTCCACCCCGGGTGGCCTTAGATGGCGGATCATATTAAGTATTATATGCTTAACTGGGTTTTAGATAGAGCCGATTAAATTAGTTTCTCTGGGTGGATACGTAGACACACATTGGTAGACGAGATAAGAAATGGGGTTTTAGATAAAAGTTGGCTGGTTGGTATCGGATAAGGCAAATAATATTATATTGATATGATTTCGACATGTGAAGAGGAGATATGAGATGACATAAGTTTAATGACTTAAATAAGTTGGAATTCTCATTATTGAGGGGAGGAAGATGAGGAGTTAAGGCATGCCAAAACTCACTTAGGATGATAGAATAAGGCGGGATTTGTTAGAGCTACACCTCTCTGAGGACATCATCCATGTTAGAAGTTCATGAAAACGTAAGATTAAGGTTAAGAACTTTTAGGAAATAGTACATTGTATACTTTGCCAGGGCCGGCCCTAGAGAGGGGTTGTGTGGTCAACGACCCCCCCCTGTCCTGACACCCCGCTAGGCCCGAATTTTTTATATAAACAAATTTATATGTATTTTTATGAAAAACCGATTGTATATTTAATGTTTAAACTAAATTACATAACAACTAACCAAAATGTATGACTCATAACCAAAATGTTGTGAGTTTCTAGTATCATTTAAGACATATTTAAGCCTATTTTTATAAAAAAATAAATTTACACAAACCAAATCATAACCAAGTAAGTCAATTTAAAAATTAAATTGTTTAAACTTAACAAAATATTTCTTTTACTAAAGACTCAAAATATATTTTGCCTTCTGCCCAACTTTTTTTCCCCCAATTTTCGGAGCCGGTTATGAACTTTTCTTGTTATCGTCTTCTATTAATAGTTTATATTGATTGTTTTGTGGCATTGAATGGTAATTTGAATAAAATTTATTTTACTAATATCTTACAAAGAGAGTTGTAAATATTTGTGAAAGATAAATTAATAACACAAAAGCATTGATATTTCATTTGACAAATGAAACGAAAGATCAAATTAGCAATTATCAAAAGACATTTTATGCAAGTCCAGAGAATATATATATATATATATATATATATATATATATATATATATATATATATATATATAATACATATTATTATCTATTATATCGAATTATTATAAAAGAAGAGTTTGGTGCCTTAAAGCTGGTTCATTTTGTTTTAGTATATGTATTAATGGTTTTGAAATATAGCACATGGATTGATGTTAGCTGGGTGGTTATGTTATTAAACGTAATTGTTGGTGCCGGCTGCAACCCGGGTTCAAAACCCTTATAAAGCAAAATAATTGTTTTATTTATTTTCACACTAGGTTATTTACCCGTGTTTTACACTGGTTGGACAACTTAAATTTTGAAAGTGATAACTTTTGATACATAAAGTTGAATAATACATTTAGTAAGTACAAAGTTAAATTATAACTACTATTCACAAACTTAAATATAAATCATAAATCTTTAAATACTTCTTTCGATACAAAATTAGATAATACACTAAAAATATGGTAGCAACTAAAGTAAAATAGTATTATGAGAACATAAACGGTACAGTCGATACGAACCAACCATCAATAGAAGAAACGTTCGATTAGTTGAAGAATGTATAGTAAAGGAGAATCGATAAGGTTTTGATCGACAAAATTTGGATAGAAAGAAAGATATTACGGTTACATGTGAAAAGAAGACGGGCCGGGTTCAATTGAGGATCCACGTGTTTTTAACAATAAACCCGCTAAATAATGAAAATGTTCAGTTTATAAAAATGTTTTATAAACTTAACGTTTTAAAAAAATATAAAATACGTTTTGTAAAAACAATTAGAGAAATTATTAATATATATATATAAATATATATATATAAATAAATTTAAAAAGTATGTATAATTAATAGGAGAGAGAGGCGAGAAGAAAGAATAAGAATGTATAAGAGAATGACATGTAACATGAGAAAACTTTTATTTATTATATAGTATAGATTGTGTTACTGTTGTGTGTATTTCATATCTATAGAACTTACTTTTAAAACCAAAAATTAAAAGAAAGGTATTGGTATTTAATATATATTGATATATAACTTTCAATGACAACCATCAAATTTTGACATGGACTGGATAGTTGTGTTGTTAAGTGGAATCGACCGAGTTTGCGTACAATCATCGCATTTTTTTTTAGTATCGGTATAGTAATGAAAACTGTCAGGATACCAATTTTGTTTTTATTCTTGTGTTTGTTTTTTTAGTTTTGATATCGTAACAAAGGTGATGGAGACTGGCCAAATTTGTGTAGACTCATCGCCTCAATGCTCGGGTTTTACCAAAGTCCGAGTTTTGCTGACCGACGCCACCTCATTGGTCCACCTCAGTTTTTTAATTGTTTTTGTTTTAGTCCTGATGTCATAACGCACATAACCAAAACTGACCGAATTCGTGTCGACTTACCGCCTCAAAGTCGGGACCTACAATGTTTGGGTTTACCAACCTTCCCGGCGCAACTCGTCGGGTAAAACACTAGTTGATAAAAAAACGACATTAATATAATTGAATAGCAATTGATCGCTTAAACAATATTCAAGAATGAAGCAATATGGTGGCACGAGAAAGGGGGGGGGGGTGCGACGTGAAACCTCCAAATATAGGCAATTATATATATATAGATTGTTATTTTGTTTTTTAAGAAAAAGTCTGACCTTAATATAAATTCGAGTACTAAATTTTCCTTGACATGTTTGTAACTTTAATACAATCATTAATTTTTGACTATAAACCTTCAATTTTTTTTAATATGTTCTCTTTTTTTATTATCGTGTCTTTTTTTATATTTTTAGAACTACCGTGAGAAAAGCATAACCTTAAAAAGTTTACTGTTATTTAAGTGAAGCATTACAAAATAAATTATTACTATCGAAGGTGTTTTAGTCGGTAAAACATCCAAATAAAAACCTTGAATTAATACCCGAGTTGTGTTCAAATAAGAAAATAAGAAGTTTGATTTTCCTATGAAGGTTAGGAATGAGGATATTTTAGTCTACTAACTTAATATTGAAAACCCACTTAATTTAATTTCAAAATCCCATTAATCTTAAAAACCCACTTAAATTTTCACTCATTTCCTACAACCACCGCCGCCCACTGCCACCCACCACCACCACCTTGCCGGAAAAGTCTTCGGAAATTTCGCCGGAAAGTCACCGGTAAAACACAATGAAAAACACTATCAAAAAACACAATGACAAAAACACAATTAAAAACACAATTAAATAACACAATGTAAAAAACACTACGAAAAAATAAAACACAATTTTGTAAAACACAATTTTGGTAAAACATAATTTGTAAAAAATCCATGATCTTTTTTATTTTTATATAGCAATATGGTACTCATATAAAAGATAAAAAAACACTCGTTATTAAGATGAAATTGTTTTTAAAAAAATGCCGTATAAAAAAGTTATTGGACGTTTTAAAATGATGGTGGAATTGGACATGTGCCTTGCATGTTGAGAGAGAAAGTCAACAAATGTGTTATCCCTATTATGCCCTTACTTTTATTTTTCCTTTATTTTAGAAAAATGCTCTTATTTTACACTTGATTTTCTCTCTAATCTAATCTCAACCATTCAAGTCTAAAATGAATAACAAGATTATTTATCTTCTTATTTTAACTCAACCCATACCCCTAAATCATTTTCATATCAAACTCAGTAAATAATGTGAAACTTAATTTTAACACCCTGCATGATCGTTATTTGAGCCTACTAAATCCCTTACTTCGGATGCACCAATTTCCCATTGTCGCATATCTTTTACAGCTAATACTTTGCATGTTTCAAGCAAAACTCTTTCATCCTCTCAATTGCTTCTTCAAGCACTTTTGGCTCGGTCGCGAAACTCACTCGAACCCAGTTCTTCATACCAAGCGCATTACCAGGGAAAAGGACCATGCATTCCTCTTTAGCCAACTTCATACAAAAATCAGTATCATCAACAACATCTTTAAACTTTGGTATGTTTAACTGCCCCTGTACAAGCAAAATAAACAAGAATTTTAACAATTTGGTAATAAATTATTTGATATAACAATCTCACATGAACATACACATTATTAAAGTTTTTGTTTTAATTTTCATTGAACATAGCAGCAGATTTTCTGTAAGTATACTTAAAATATCTAACAGTCCATATAATCTGGATAGATAAGCTTCTTCTTCTTATTTTTTTTACCATGAAAAACATTGATCCCTCAGATTTATGCAGGCATGTCACAAGCGGTATTTCCTTAATTTTCTCGAAAAACAGGTCTGCCCCCTTCTTAAGTGACTTGTTGATATTCAAGAAGAAAGATTTCGGTGTGTTCTTGATCACACCAGGAATCGCACCCTGCTGATCAAAATCACATACATATTCAAACATGTTATTCACATGTATAATCATATTGTAGATCAAAATATTGTACGATGATCTCGTACCTGAATAACAGTTGCAGGATCTGCCGATATTGTGAGACAACTCTTTACAGATCCAGCAACCTGACACATGATATGTTTAGCCGAAATTATGTATGAAAACTAAATATGATACAACTATACAAGTTCAAGAACTGTAAGTGAGAATGAAAGAGGAAATCGAACTCCGGTTTTTTGAAGAATGTTGGTTGGATCAGTTATTGCGATCCAACCAAAACGCCAAGGCAACCTGGAACAATCCATCGTTTTGAAAATGATCCAAGAGTCAAAACTGGTGCTATGTCTCCAAACACACCCATAGGGATAAAGGGTTTATCTCCAAATACTAAATGAGCATAAACTTCATCTGATATTATCAGAATCCCAAGTTCTCTTGCTGTTTCTGCAATCTTTGATCATTCAAGAAGACAACAATATAAACTAGATTGTATGTGTATATCGCTATCACTCTAAAATAAACAACAGTCACTGATGTCTGATATGTTTGTGAAAAGAATCAAGAATTATAACAAAAATGATTGTACCTTTTTCAGTTGATCAAATGTGTAAACATTTCCACATGGATTTCCCGGGTTGATTAGAACTATAGCAACTGTTTTACTGTCTGCTAAAGATTTGACACCATCAAGATCAACTTCCCAACCTTTCTCTGGGAGGTGATCAAAATGACGAACCTCGAGCTGGCTAAATCTTGCTCGAGCTTCGTATACTGGATAGTTTGGTCTGGGAAAGAGTATATTGGCACCGGAGTGAGCAAGAACAGTTATCAAAACTTAGATTGCATGGTTTCCTCCAGCGGTAAGGAAAACATCATCAGTTTCAATCTTGTAGGGAAGATCTTTTGACATAAGCTCAGCAATTGCACTTTTAATGAACAATTCAGTAAGTTTGCATATAATCAACCAGAACAATTCAGTAAGATATGACATGATTACTTGAAGGAACTAGTCTATCGCATTCACGAAATTGAAAAAACCAAACCATAACTGATTTGAAGTAATCAAAATAATAAAAAAACGACTGTTTGGTAATTTATGCATTTTCAAAAATCATTTGGAACCGAAAAAACCGATATAGATTAATATAGAAAAAGTTTGTTTTTTTCAATAAATCGTGTAGCCCAAAAACTTTAGATTCAAATATTTAATAATCAGTTGATTATTAATTAACAAAAAAAATTAGGTCTAAAGTTATAGGCTTAATGTCATTATTTGCCATTATTTTTTCACCTCAAAATTTTTAAACCCAAGAACCCACTCTGAAAACCAAAATAGAACCCGAACGGCTTTCAATAACCTAAAAACTAATTACTAGGTTTCGGTTTGGTTTGAGCTAAAATCCGACTCATGTCCCTAGTTTATCCTTCAAATAAATAATTGCCTACGATCTCCTTACCATAAAGAAAATGAATTAAATAGATGCATGATATTATATTAACCTTCTTGCCGGATCAATTCCAACACCAGCCGGATAACAGTTGAACTTAGCGGATCGTACGGATTCCACTAGAGCATCTTCAACCGATATAGACGTTCGAAAGCAAGGATAAACCGAGGGATCACCATGTCCCAGATGTAACATCGGTTTCCCATATCGCTTTTCATCGATGTTTACCATGATGGATTCAAGAATGTTTCTGACGCTGAAAGCTGCAGCCGCATGCACTTCATGGTTCTCTTCAAAGCCCCATTCTTTCTTCCCCATGTTTCCTATATCATTGCAGTCAGTTATGTTAGAAATGGAGTGATTTATAAGCAGTCAAAATGTTGTTTGGTGGATCCATATGTCACATGCTCGGGTCATGAACGATATATTTTTAATTACCATTATGAAGTAATGTATTATTTTAAGCATGAGAATTAATATCGAGGTTTATCGTTGATCGTATAGAAATCTTTATTTGATATTGTAAAGATACCATTTAATATTTTAATATCATGTTTTTGAAAACACTCTTGTACTGCTTTATGAGTAATAAATAGAAAGTTATTAATTAATGATTTGATACGCATAATGATTGGATAACATTTAAGGTATGTCTTATCCAATGGTGTTGTTTAAGGTTGGTTATTCTATTCTAATACTAGGATAGTCCTGGTGTGTACAGATAAATAACAAAATCAATATAGACAGTAATAAAATTTCATAAATAACATATTAGAGAAAACAAATATTTAACATTAAGATGGACTAACAAAAATATTAAAGAGTAAGATTGTCTACATAAAACGCTAATAGTTAAACAAACTTGTCTATATTAAAAAAGTCATTAAAATGTTTAAACTGTATTATCTTAGTATGAACTTCAAAAATTTCCGTCCCAAAACAAAAACATTTTGCTTTAGAACCTGAAAAACTAAACAAACCATGCAACCTAATTAAGTATTAAATTAAAATAAGTATAAATTAAAATGTTAATGTATGTCATAAGGAGTTTATGTTAGTATTAATATCTAGAGGATTATGTAAAACTAAAAACAAAATGTGTGAATGTAACAATTATCATATAAATATAGACAATTATAAATTTCACAAGAAAAAATTTTAGAAAATCATAAATTTTAATACAACTTTATAATCACAATCTTAAAATTCAGATGTTTTTTAAAAAAATGCAACAAACTGGTCATCAAAATCATAATATTTTTTCACTATCATATTAAACAAACACACATATTAAACATAATTTAGGATACTACACGTGTTACACACGGTGAAAAAAATTTAAAAAACATAATATATATGAAACATCATATAATATAATAAAATGCAAATGTTGTACTTATAAATAAATGATTTTGCATAAATTATAAGATATCATAACTTATTTGAATCAAATACAAAAACATACAAAGACTAACAAAGATAAAAGAAAAGTTAAAATATTTTATAACTTGTAACACAAGTCCATGGTTCCAAATCCATCATATAACTTGAGCCTGTGTTACACACAGTTGAAAATATAAGAACAATAACATAACAATTGTAAAAAATATACTTAATTTTTTCAAACCCGGGTCATAGTTTCAAATCCATAATAATCGAGCTAGTATTTGAACTGACAATATACGAAAACATATTTGTAATCTAATAATACAAAAGGACAATATGGTACCAAACTACGAATTAAAAGTAAACTATACCCATAACCTACATCTCCTTGATGCAATATGAAATTTGAAATGAATAATCAACTTTGTATTGTGAGTCTCTTGGACTTGCTTAGCTGCTGCAAATTCGAATTCTTTCTAACAAATTTCAGACTGGAAAAAAAATATAATCCTTGAAAATTGGGTCCATCAATATTGTTTATTAATGTTAGTTGTGTGTGTTTAAGGGTAAACACTGAAAATTGGCTAATAAATTTTGAAAGTACACATTTGTAGTGGAAAAAACAAAACTAAGACACTTTTAATGGGATGGATGAAGTATTAAATATTATTTAACAATTACTTAGGTGCTATTTGTTTTTGAAGACAAAAACTGTCTGTAATCTGATTTCATCTGATTTTATGTCGCTACTGAAGATGTGGTCTGAAGGTCTGCAATCTGAAAATATAATACCGTTTGTTTTATAAACTGGATATCGTCTACATAAGCTGAAATTAGTAACCCATCATATACATAATAGATAGAAGTCATTTAACGTTTGTAGATTGCTAAAATAATTGGTAGTGGTGTACGGACTATGGAAGTGGGTGGTTGTAACGATTCCGGCAAATCCAGGTATACCCTAGCCGGTATATACTATTTACGTGTCATTTAGTATTGATTATATGAGTTATAGTACGTGTATACGAGTATATATGATTCATAGTACGAATCATACTCGATTATATAGTGAATCGTATTGGAATTACAATTAACCAATGAACGATTATTGAAACCCGAACGAATCGGGAATTACATTATAGACGAAGTATATAATGTTTAGTGATGTTTACGAAGTATTAATGCTTCGGGATAAGTGAATTATAACACAGAAAAAGGATTTCGATTTATTAGTACGTCGGTACGATAAACGAAACCTTTAACATCAAACCAAGCAAGAGACGATCGATCAAACCGAAAAAGATGCACAAATACCGACAATACGATGTTTTAAGTCATTTAATGTCATGGGTTAAGTTTTTAAAGTTTTTAAATCAGTTTTATGTAAATTTTATTCTAACCCGAAAAACAACCATTTTAGGCTCGTTTTAAGCCGAATTACGAGTTTAAACGAGAAACGAACTGAACCAGATTATCCACAACATTATCCGGATTGCGTAATCCGAATGTGTGGCCTAGAATGGATGTGTGGGCCCCACCCCACACATAACTTGGACCGATCGGTCCCTTTTACACATACACACACTTTACATTTTTTTTTTCTAAACATCCAACTCCAAATTCTCTCAACACTCATCCATCTTTATCCAATTTCTTGATCTCCAACCAAGAATTACAAGGTATAACACATGTTTTGATGCTTGAATCTTGTTTCTAACTTCATGATCTTGAGAAAAGGAGGTTTCAAATGTAAAAATGGGTGAAAACCCGGGTTGAAACCGATTCTCGCATGATCTAGTGATGTATACAAGTTATACAAAGGATCTTGATCCAAGTGATGAGTTAAAAGAGTTTAGAATGAAATTTTACGGTTGAAATCTTGTAAAATGAGTTTCTATGTGAAAGACGGGTGAAAACCCGAGATGAAACCGACTCTTGCATGATCAAGAGATGTATACAAGTTATACAAGGGATCTTGGTCCAAGAAATGAGTAAAAAGAGTCGAGAACGGATTTTTACGGTTAAAAAACCTTTGTTTTTATCAAAACCGACACTATGAAAGAAATGGTTTGATTGTTGGTGTAACTTGCTTGGTATAGTGTTATTGTGCTTGTAAGTGTTGTATCTAGTGGCTAGCAAAGGCTAGAAACCAAGATCTTTGCGATCTAACGCTAGAAAACACAAGATAGTTCGGTTTTCGCGTGGTTTATGTATTTTGGACAGATTGTAGTACACTTAGAGTCCGGTCATGAAATTTCACAGAGATGATCTACACATGAAAATATGAGATCTGTGAATTTTTGGTAATTTTTGGATAAAAGATGAATATTTGGTGAATTTAATGCTCGGTTTTGGCCAAAAATGGTGAAAAATAGCTAAACTTGATGAAAAATTCTGGAAAATTTAGGATAAGCTTTTTATAACATATAAAAGTCACACAAAAAATTTGAGCTCAGTTGGAGAAGTCTAAGGGGACTTTTTGGTAAAACGAGTTCTAGGGCTTCCTAGCTCGGGTTTTGTGAGAACGGCTTGAAAAATGAGTTTTGGGTTCTGGAAAAATTCCAGGGAGTTATGAGGATGGCAGGGATCATCCCAGAAAAATTTGGGATTTTTCTAAAGTCTTTTGGTATTTTTGACATATTTAGTGTTTTAATAATGTTTAAAAATAGATAAATAAATGTAAATATAAAAAAATAATTCTGGAAAATTTTTATAAAATCTCTTACTGTCAAAATAAGTTTTGTGCAAAATTTCAAGACCCGAGACTAAACGGGTAATTATTTGTGCTAAAAAGAACATAAAAACAAATTTTTAAAGCTTAAAACGTGTAAACCGGCAAAACTCGCATAAGCGAGCTGACTGGTATATAAAAACCTAAAAATTGACCATTTTCATAATACTAAGTAAATTAAATAAAAGTAAATCATCCGAAAATAATTCGGATGATTTGGGTAATTTTACCCGATTTTACTGTTTCCGGCACCTAAATGACGGAAACGGGCCCCGCGGCCAAACGGGGTGTCCAAACCGAACTCTAATTTCATCACGTTAACTAAAGTAACAGTCAAACACCATTTTTGGGTCGGGTGTGAATAAACTCATTTTTGAAACTAAAAACGGATGACCGTGCTTGGCACGCAAATCAAGGAAAACGTAAAAATGATAATTTTGACCGTCCGACTCTAAGTAATGGCACAATCTGAGTCCTTAGGAGTGTCACGGGGTTAACATTGTCCCCGGATCGAGTACAGTACTGGGTTAACAATGTCCCCAGATGTACCGATTAACGCGGATTTAATTTATGGGAATTATATAGTAACGACTAGATATCATATTACAGATCCAGGCTTATAGCAGTTCATTGTATCACATCCCGACTCACAGAAAGGTGAGTTTTCACGAGCCCCTTTTACTGAACTGTTTTAAATATTTTCCCGGCGCGGAAAGCATGTCTTTATTAAAGTATTTAAGTACATACCGATCATATGGAAACACTTGCATATTTAAATATATATATGGTTTGATGCATAGAATATATAAATTGTTTATCGTGTGGGATTGTTCTGGGGTAACATAGTTCCCAGAGGTTATTATTATTGTTCTGGGGTAACATAGTCCCAGAGGTTATTATTGTTCTGGGGTAACATAGTTCCCAGAGGTTATTATTGTTCTGGGGTAACATAGTTCCCAGAGGTTATTATTGTTCTGGGGTAACATAGTTCCCGGAGGTTATTATTGTTCTGGGGTAACATAGTTCCCAGAGGTTATAATTGTTCTGGGGTAACATAGTTCCCAGAAGATTAATGGAAATGTTATGGGGAAAATTGTTGGGTTTCTATAGGATTTAACAAACTTAGTTAACCGATTAACTAGTTATAATATATGCGGAAACGTGATAGACAAACTAAACATATGAACAACCTAGTTTATTCATTTCAAGATTACCAATAATCTATTTACTAGAAACCCGAAGCTAGGATCAAATGATACGGGAACAACTAAACTATCAAAGCATATAAACACTTACAATCTTAACCCTTTAAGAGTTTAGTGGATGTTGAAGAAGATGATGATGTGAATGCTAGATTTTCAAAGAAAAACCCTCAAACGGAATATACCCCGAGCCTCCAACACGCACCGAGCTATGCTAGGGAGCTTGAACACGAAAAACCCGAGACCCGAAATCTTTCTTCTTTGGCCGTGAGCTAGAGAGAAAGAGAGAATGGGTGTTGTTTTTCAAAATGGTTACTTGAAAGTTGTAAGAACTTTTTTTTTTTTCACATGCATACATAAGATTTAGTTATATACAAGTCCACACTCAATCTCTTTTTGCATGTTGACAATATGACCAAGTTGGTGGGGTGTGGGGCCCACCCAAAACCGGCCCCAACATTATTATTATTATTTTTTTTTTTTATTTATTTTATATATTCTATACTTTATAAAATATATAAACACCCCATCTTTTATAAACCATTTTATAAAAGAATACATAGTTAAATAATCATTCCAATAATAATTATTTAAATAAATAAATTAACCAATTAATTATTTAATACTTTCAAGTAATTATTCAGAAACCCATTTTTCTGAAAGTGTCGTGTTCTGTATTTGTCTTATAGATCTTATCTTAACAAATACATAATTGGTGTGTGTCTAACTCGTTATTGGGTATGACCCGACTTGGATCAAACATAACTAGCCACATTAACTTAATTATGTGTCTCGGGCATACGATATTCCAACAATCTCCCACTTGCACGAGACTCATAGGAAGTTAATGCTAATGGTGAATACCGCCTAACAACAGGTCACCACCCCTAGTATGTTTGACTAAGTGCCATTCAATAACATCATCCCCTTCAAGTCCATACTTGATATGATATAGGTAAGTCTTATCACTACATCCCTTTGTTTCTAGATGTCCTGTCAAATCGGAGAGACACAGATTGATCATTCTCTCATTGATTTAACTTAACAGGCCTTAGACATCTAAACTCTCAACACATAAGAGGAACAAATTCCATCTTGACTGCATACATCCTTGTTGACATCTCGTATGATATCTGAGCTCTTTCTTTTATGTCATCGTGTTACCGAAAAACAAAGAAGAGAGTCAAGTTATCAGACTTGATGAAAAGCCAGATCCAATATGCATCTCAGGTCAAAGGACACAATGATACTCGCCTTTACTCAAGGATTACTTATGATCAGTTGCACTAACTCCATGCAGTGATCCTTGAGAGCGGATCATGTCCAATATTTGTATCCCACAAATATCTATGAACCTTGGTGGCAAACCTATGCCTTATATTCATCACATGAATATCAACCAATCCGGGTTCATAATAGTCTTACCTTCATACTTGTTCCCACAAGCATGATCGACTACGGACGTTTAGAATAACATAAGTCATTCATGGATTAAACATGCAAAATTAGAACATAACTCATTTAATAATTAAAACTTAATTAATTTCATGAGATACCCATTACATTCGTTCTTATACAAACACTAAACACGGATTTAAATCCACTCACTAGAATACCGAAGTCCTAATGCACAAACATGACCCTCATGCTTTGGCCTATCGAGGAGCTTCGTGAGTGGGTCCGCAATATTTTGATCGGTATGAACTTTATGAATACATATTTTTCTCTTTTCAACTTCATCCCTTATGTAGTTGAATCTGCGCTCAATGTGCCTCGTTTTCTGATGAGCACGAGGTTCCTTGATCTGTGCAATAGCACCCTCATTGTCACAGAATATCTCTAGGGGCTCCTGAATGGAAGAGATAATCCCTAGATCCATGATGAACTTTTTCATCCATGCAGCCTCTTGGGCTGCCATTGAAGCGGCGATGTACTCAGATTCTGTAGTGGATAACGCGACAACATCCTGCTTCGAACTCTTCCAAGAGACAGCGCCTCCATTTAAGATGAAAACATATCCCGACTGTGACCGAGAATCATCTCGGTCAGTTTGGAAACTCGCATCCACGTAACCCTTTACGACGAGTTCCTCCTCACCAGACCCATATATTAAAAACATATCCTTAGTCCTTCTAAGGTATTTTAATATATTCTTGACAGCCATCCAATGACTGTCACCTGGGTTGTGCTGGTATCTACTTGTTATGCTTAAAGCATACGAGACATCCGGTCTAGTGCACATCATTGCATACATGATAGATCCTATTGCCGAAGCATAAGGAACATGCTTCATCCTATCCTGCTCTTCCTTAGAGCTAGGACTTTGGGATGAGCTTAATACGGTTCCTCTAGGAATAGGCACCAAACCTTTCTTAGAGTTTTCCATCCTAAACCTCTTTAGGATTTTATCAATGTACGCACTTTGATTGAGTCCGATCAATTTCCTTTGTCTATCCCTATAGACCTTTATTCCCAAGATATATGTCGCTTCTCCAAGATCCTTAATTGAGAAACGACTACTTAACCACGCTTTAACGTTTTCCATACTTGGTATATCATTTCCAAATAAAAGTATATCATCGACATACAAAATAAGGAACATGATTATACTCCCACTAGCCCATTTATACACACACGCCTCATCACCGTTTTGGACGAAACCAAACGCTTTGATTTCTTCATTAAAACGATGATTCCACATCCGTGATGCTTGTTTCAACCCGTAGATTGATTTCTTTAACTTACAAACTTTATCAGGATTAGATGGATCGACAAAACCTTCAGGCTGAACCATATGGACATCTTCCTCAAGATATCCATTTAGAAAAGCGGTCTTGACATCCATTTGCCATATCTCATAATCAAAATGAGCTGCAATGGCAAACAATATCCTGATCGACTTAAGCATCGCGACTGGCGAGAAGGTTTCATCATAATCAATCCCTTGAGTTTGCGTGAAACCTTTTGCGACAAGTCGAGCTTTGTAAGTATCTAAATTTCCATGCATATCGGTCTTCTTTTTGAAGACCCACTTACATCCAACCAGTTTGGAGTTAAGTGGACGATCAACCAATTCCCAAACTTGATTATCGTGCATGGATTGCATCTCGGCGCTCATGGCTTCAAGCCACTTGTCACAATCAGGTTGTGACATAGCATCTTTGTAGGAGATCGGTTCATCCGAATCGACCAAGTAGCAATCATCCACAAGAAATCCATATCTCTTGGGAGGTTGACTAACCCTACTAGATCTGCGAGCAACGTGTGTATGATCAACCATTTGATCATCTTCAACATCCTCGTGTTGAAAGCTAGTATCGACCAACTGTGTATCATCCAGTGATTCTTGAACCTCTTCAAGTTCCACTCTCTTTTCACTAGGTCCTTCCATAAGGAACCTAGTTTCTAAGAAGTATCCTTTGCGTGAAACAAACACTCTTTGTTCACTAGGATCATAGAATATATATCCTATATCATCCTTTGGGTATCCTATGAAGACACACCTGATGGATCGAGCCTCAAGCTTATTTGGGGTGTCACGTTTAACATAAACTATGCATCCCCATACCCTTAAATATGAAAAGGATGGAACCTTTCCATGCCACACTTCATAGGGTATTCGATCCACCTTTTTGGTCGGGGCCATATTCAAAATACGAGCCGCTGTGAGTAGCGCATATCCCCAAAATGATGGCGGTAGTGAGCTTCGTGCCATCATTGATCGAACCATGTCCAACAGTGTTCGATTCCTCCTCTCGGATACTCCGTTATGTTGAGGAGTTCCAGGAGGAGTGAGCTGTGAAATAATTCCACAATCTCTAAGATGACTTTGAAAGGTATCACTTAGGTATTCGCCTCCTCTATCGGAGCGGAGTACCTTGATTGTTCGGTTGAGCTGATTTTGCACTTCATTTTGAAATTCTTTGAACATTTCAAAGGCTTCATGTTTGTGTTTCATTAGATAAACATACCCATATCGACTAAAATCGTCGGTAAAGGTAATGAAGTACCTTTCACTATTCCTACTAGTTGGCTTGAAAGGTCCGCATACATCCGTATGTATGATACCTAACAAATCCTTAGCCCTTTCATTTGTACCTTTGAAAGGCTCTTTGGTCATCTTGCCTTGAATACAAGATTCACACTCATCAAACGAACCTAACTCGTTTGTTTTCAAAAGACCTTTCTTTTGGAGAGTATTTATACGATTCTTGTTTATGTGTCCAAGGCGACAATGCCAAATGTAGGAATCACTCAAACCCTTTTTGAGTCTTTTAGTAGAAGTTTGATATAATGAGCTATTTGAGGTATTCTCATGAACCAATTCATAAATACCGTTGTTTGGTACAGCTTTAAAATAAAAGATACCATTAGATGACACATGCATTTCCGATCTTACAAATTTAAAGTCAAAGTTACATTGTCTAAGAAGGTGCACAGAAATAATGTTCCTAGTCAAACTAGGAGCATACAAAACATTTTTTAAAACAACTTCCAAACCACTTGGAAGTGATAAAGTGAAGTCTCCTCTAGCGACCACGTGTACTCTTGCACCGTTGCCCATGAAAAGATTCACTTCGCCCTTCTTTAAGTCTTCATTCTTTTTGAACCCCTGCAACCAATTGCAAATATGAGTTCCACATCCAGTATCCAATACCCATGTGTTAGAAGAAATAAGATTTAGCTCAACATTAATCATAAAGACATTACCCGAGGTATGCGCCGCATTCCTCTTGTCTTTTAGCTCTTTTAGGTAGACCGGGCAATTGCGTTTCCAGTGTCCGGTCTCCCCACAACCAAAACAAGGATCATCCTTATGACCCCTCGGTTCCATAACCTTTTGTTTCTTTGCCATAACCGGTGATTTGCCCTTACCCTTAAGATGCATAGGGGGACCCTTTCTTTTTGCTACCTTAGCCTTAAGATTGGGTTGAGATCGATTCTTGGATCTTCCTTCATTGATCGCAAACACGGGTAAAACCCTTTTGCCCATGCTCGCCTCGGCTGTTTTAAGCATTGAGTGAAGTTCTCCAATGGTTTTGTCCCACCCGTTCATGTTATAATTTAACACGAAAGTGTCGAACCTTTTCGACAAAGAGTTAAGGATCAAATCCGTTGCTAGCTCTTTTGAGATGGGACAATTGAGCTTGGCGAGGCGATCAATGTAACTTTTCATCTTAAGTACATAAGTTGAAACTGGTTGATTATCATCCATTCTACATGCATGCAAGGCTCGAACCGTTTCGAACCTTTCCACTCTCGATTGCTTAAGGAACATTTCCTTAAGTTGAGTAATCATGTCGTACGCATTATGGTTTTCGAAATCCTTTTGGATTTCGGGAACCATAGTCGCCAACATGAGGCATGATACTTGAATGGAATCTTCCGTGAGTTTGACCCAATTCATGTATTCGACCTCAGTTCCCTCTTCCGGTTCTTCGGGGATAGGTGTTTCCAAAACATGATATAATTTTTCTTGTTTTAGAACAATCCTTAAATTTCGGAACCAATCCGAAAAGTTATTGTGGTTAAGACGGTCTTTAGCGAGAATAGATCGGAGAGATACGTTTTGGACGTTAGGGATTATGTTGTCGTCGACGTGTGCGGCCATCTGCAGAATTTTAATTAAGTTCATTTTAGTGTTTTACCTTTTAATTATTAATACCCTTTTTATATATGCAAATATAATTAATAATTAAAATCTAGAATCCAACGATAAACCCGACTCCGGTTAGGTGACCTTTTTCCCATTGTCGGTTTATCAAGGTAGTTATTCATAACAATTGCAAACCCTTTTGCAACTTCTAGAATTTATGGGACCGGTTCGAAATCATATTTCGTGTTGGCATGTTTATCCCATCAACACCTATTAGACCCCATGCTTGGGTGACCCTCTTCACATGGTTCTAATTTAAGTCGTCCTACTTGTATCAACTTGTAATATTAACATACAAACGGTTAGGTGACCTTTTTCCCATTTTATGCCAATATTACCTCAACATGTTAATTTACTCTATGCGGTTAGGTGACCTTTTTCCCACTAAGAGCTTATTAATATGTTAAGTGTTATACAAAAGGATGGTGTTTAACTTATTATCCTTAAATTTAAAAAAAAGGATTTTTAGTTTTAATAATTCTAGTTGTAAAACTTTAAATCATGTTCTAACATGCATTTAGTAACATGATATTTTGAAACCATTTTCAAAATTCTAATTTATAATAAAGCCATTTTATTATGGGCGTGAGACGGCTAGTTAATAAATCCATTTTATTAAACTATGTGTCACGTAATTACCGATAATTATTAGAACCCGTTTTATGCTTTGTTAATTAATTCTATGTGACGAAGTTGATATCCTAATATCTAACAACCACACAATCAAACAATCAATTAACAAGCATACACAATTATACTAGACACGAGCCACTAAGTTAGACCACACTTGTTAGCCGAAACAAGTGTGTGTCTTAGGTCCGATCCTAAGGGACACATGACACATGGATGTTGTAGCTCCCACTCGATCCCGCATCCAAATGCTTCGAGCATCTTCTTCAACCTTGTTGTGATCCATTGGGCTTGAACTTGGGCCTTAGCTTCCATAAGCTTCCACTTGGGCTCAATTGGTGGGCTTAGGTCCTTTTGGGCTTGAATCCCTTAATGGGCTTGTGAAACCCATTATCACCATACCCGGCCCAATTAGGCCCAAACTTCCAATTTTGCAATCTTCTTTAATTTTACAAAATCAAATGTCCTAATACATTTTTTCTATAAAATAAAGAAATTACAAATAACCTATTTATTACATACCCATATGAATAAATAATTACAAAATTACAAAATTGCCCATAATTAATTATTACAAACCGAAACTTGAATAATTAACTACAATCACAACATCAACCACAAACAAACATCCACATTGGTCTACGGCTCGGTCTAGTATTAGCAAACATAACCCGTTATGTCATAGGAACCCGTTCCAAAACCCCTTGCCTTTATCGGGCCTAGCCCAACCCATTTGGGCTTGACCCAATACCAAGATTATGGGCTTCGGTCCAATCAAAACTGCATGGGCTCGGCCCAAACAAAACTTATGGGCCCGGCCCAATATAAAAACCCATGGGCTCGGCCCAAAATCCTTATGGGCTCGGCCCAAAAATTTTTATAAAACCGGTTAGCCCAATAACCCTTTTTCAAGTGGGCTTCGGCCCAAATTCACCCGAATTGGGCTTCGGCCCATTTGCTCGGTTTTTTTTTTTTTTTTTTTTTTTTTTTTTTTTTTTTTTTTTTGAACTAAGCCAAAAACAATAACAAGATTAAATACAAAAATATCATGCATGTTAATTTTTGTATAAATCTTTCAAGGGGAAAATAAAAAACCGAGAACCCGTAGCTTAGTTTCCCGTATCCCGGCTCTTGATGCCATTTGTTGGGTTTCTATAGGATTTAACAAACTTAGTTAACCGATTAACTAGTTATAATATATGCGGAAACGTGATAGACAAACTAAACATATGAACAACCTAGTTTATTCATTTCAAGATTACCAATAATCTATTTACTAGAAACCCGAAGCTAGGATCAAATGATACGGGAACAACTAAACTATCAAAGCATATAAACACTTACAATCTTAACCCTTTAAGAGTTTAGTGGATGTTGAAGAAGATGATGATGTGAATGCTAGATTTTCAAAGAAAAACCCTCAAACGGAATATACCCCGAGCCTCCAACACGCACCGAGCTATGCTAGGGAGCTTGAACACGAAAAACCCGAGACCCGAAATCTTTCTTCTTTGGCCGTGAGCTAGAGAGAAAGAGAGAATGGGTGTTGTTTTTCAAAATGGTTACTTGAAAGTTGTAAGAACTTTTTTTTTTTCACATGCATACATAAGATTTAGTTATATACAAGTCCACACTCAATCTCTTTTTGCATGTTGACAATATGACCAAGTTGGTGGGGTGTGGGGCCCACCCAAAACCGGCCCCAACATTATTATTATTATTTTTTTTTTTTTATTTATTTTATATATTCTATACTTTATAAAATATATAAACACCCCATCTTTTATAAACCATTTTATAAAAGAATACATAGTTAAATAATCATTCCAATAATAATTATTTAAATAAATAAATTAACCAATTAATTATTTAATACTTTCAAGTAATTATTCAGAAACCCATTTTTCTGAAAGTGTCGTGTTCTGTATTTGTCTTATAGATCTTATCTTAACAAATACATAATTGGTGTGTGTCTAACTCGTTATTGGGTATGACCCGACTTGGATCAAACATAACTAGCCACATTAACTTAATTATGTGTCTCGGGCATACGATATTCCAACAAAAATATAGTTCCCCGCATAATTACATTGTTAATAAATGATTAATAAAATGATCTGTCAGTGTTTATTTAAATTAGTGAAACTCACCAACTATTCGTAGTTGACCCGTTTTCTTTACATGTTTTCTAGGTATGCCCAAGTTGGAATGATTGATATGTGCTTAATGATCTGTGCTACTTGTTGGAGGCTTGCTGATCTATAGTTTGAAATGAATATAGTAATGTCTTATCGGTAAATTTTGTGTGTAACACCTAGACAGTAACGAAACTAGCAACAATGTAATATGATATAAATTAATGTAGTGGTATTTTCTTTATAAGCAATGCTGTTGATATCAGATGTGTCTGTTGCATCCCGTGTACGTTTCCGCTGCGGTTACGGGGTGTTACAGAACGTGGTATCAGAGCCATTGGTTATAAAGAATTATGATGTCTTTAAAAGATACCTAAAATATAACCAGCAGCTCAAATATTATAGGATCTGAATATCAACTAAATATATATTGTGACGAGATCGGGATGAACTTGGATGGACAAGTGGGTTATTATGGTCCGGAACATAATAACAGACTTGTCTACACGAGGGAATTCAGGGGAAGTCACGAGGGACTTTAATAGGTAAAATTGGCAACATATGTGCAAATATGTGATAATATTGTTATGTAGTCAAGTTGTATAAGTAAGTGCATATTAATTTGATTATGATTTACACTATGGAGAAAACTATATGTTTGTTAACTTGTGTGCAGGTAATATGTCAAGAACCCCCAGTGTGTCGATCGAGGAGGACCCGGAGGAGGTCAGCTCCGGGGACTCCGGGAGCCCACTTGTAGCATCCAGCACCGAGCCTTCCGAGGCTAGCTTGAGGAGTTCCGGCCAGTCCTCCTCAGCTAGGATGGCCAGGTCCCCGACCCCACCCGCACCACAGGTCGCTCCTGCACCCCCTGGATTCGGACCCCGCCTCACGGCGCGGATCAGTATTCCACCGGTCCGACCTATCTCGCCCCCACCCCGACCTGCTACTCGTAGGGGCGAGTCCTCCAGCTCTCGTCCCGAGCCTGCGACTCTACCGGTGTGGGGTCTCCCGAGACAGGAGCGGGATGCTGCGACCTGGCTCCGAACGCTCACCGAACAGGTGAACGAGCACTCCGCCGCCTTGACGGTGGGAGTCCAAAGGAGAATGTACTTGGGTGATTGCATACTGGATCATCAGTATGCAATCGCCCAGCTGAAGAGGGAGTGCTCGTACTCCCAATGGATGCTTGACCGGATGGAGAGTCGGGTTCGGGTTCTGATGGCGGTGTTAGTGGTGCTGGTGGCGATGTTGGTGGGGTTGGTTTACCACCATGTTTAGTTGTTTTGGGTTTGGGGATAGACAGGGACCATTTTTTTTGATACTCTGTGTAAGTAGTTATTGGTGATACTAACATGGAGTGAATCTTGTTTAGTTATGATACAACCACTGGCCCCTAGGGTGGGTCTCTTTTGGGGCATATCATTATAGATACTTTTGGGTATCATTCAAGCACTGACCCCTTTACGGGTTATGTCGAGATGATACCGACATAGGGCCCTTGTATTAAAACTTAGTTGTGTAATGTTGACCGGAAAGTATGTAAACTGATGTTTGTGTAATATGTATCAATGTTTACTAATGAATGAAATATGTATTGCGTTTTATAATTTGAGATGGTATTGATTATATGTATTTCTTGATGTTGTGTAGAATGGCACCGAAACGATCAACGAAAATATCGGAAGTAGATGTGAGCCGTTTGATTGCTCAACAGTTGGAGGCGGCGATACCGGATATAGTATCGCGCATCGCCGCCAGTATTAACAACTCGACCAATCCAACCCCTCCGAGCAATCAAACGCCCATAAATAATGACGGGGAACAAAATGCTAATCCTCCATGGAATGATAACACGATTCCGAGTAATGACGCACCGCCTAGGGTGGTCGTTACTGACAGCAATGGCCCTATACCTACGGTAGAGACAAACCGTACTGAACCAATTCGTGCATCCAGGGGATGTTCGATCAAGGATTTTATGTTGTGCAAGCCATTAGAGTTTAGCGGGTCTGAAGGACCGAATGGGTTAGTTAAATGGATAGAGAAAATAGAATCAGTGGTGAATATCAGCAACTGTCCCGAGGATTGTGTCGTTAAGTACGCCACCTGTACATTCACAGACCATGCCTTGACATGGTGGAACACCATAGTACAGACTCGAGGTCAGGCGGCGACAAACCACATGACCTGGACAGAGCTTAAGGCTCTTGTGTTGGAACATTTCTGCCCAAAGAATGAATTGCAGAAACTGGAAAATGAGTTGTGGAATCTGGAGATGAAGGGGGCGGACCACTTGGGTTATACCAACCGGTTTAATGAACTGTCACGATTAGTACCGTGGTTGGTCACCCCAGAGACGAAGAGGGTGGAACGTTATATTTGGGGACTTACTCCAGTAGTGAGGAGTATAGTTAACGCGGGGGGACACCAGACGTATGAAAGTGCAGTGACACAGGCTGGCATTGTCACGTATGATTTCTTACGGAGCGGATCACTAAAGGTGACAGGAGAATCCGCTGGGGGAAAACGGGGTACACATGACCATAGGATCCAGGAAAAGCAGCAAAGCAAACGAGCTAGGCCCGCTGCCCAGAGCTATGCCATGACGAGTTCGGACGGAAGGCAAGAACCGCAGAAGGGAACGTTTCCTAAGTGCGGGAAATGTGGTTACCACCATGGTGGCGTGTGCAAAGAGGTGGTGTGCCACCGGTGTGGCAGGATTGGACACTACGCACCAAATTGTAAGACAAATCTAAACAACCTGAACCGACAACCGCAACCCATTCGTGCGCAACCATTTAGGACTCAACCAGCCCGACAGCAGAACCCGCAAGGAAACCAGATGGTGACCACTAGCCGTGCTTGCTACGAATGCGGCAGCACGGATCACTTCAAAAGGAACTGCCCGAAACTGAACCAGGAGGAAACGGGAGACAACTCACGGGTCAGGCATCGTCGTCCAATCCGGCGCGAGGCCGAGCATTCGTGATGGGGGCGAACGAGGCACGCCAGGACCCCAGCGTAGTGACAGGTACCTTCCTCGTCTCCGATCATTACGCTTCTGTATTATTTGATACAGGCGCCGATAGAAGTTTTGTCTCCGTTAGATTCCTTTCGATAGCAAACCTTCCTATTGGTGAAACCATAGAACCTTACACCGTAGAAGTCGCTAACGGTAAAACCATGATAGTTAATCAGATAGTTCGGAATTGCCCTTTTATTCTGAACGAACAATCCTTTCTGATTGACTTGTTACCGGTAGAATTGGGTAGTTTTGACGTGATAGTGGGAATGGATTGGCTAGCACGTAATAGGGTAGAAATAAACTGTGAAAAGAAAATCGTCAAGATCCGAGTGTCGGATGACGAGGAGGTATTAGTGCAAGGAGAAAAATCCGGCACCATGATACCATTTATATCCCATCTCAAGGTGTTAAAATATATACGTCAGGGATGTGTGGCGTATCTAGCAAGCCTGACGGCCACTGATTCTGAGGAAAAACGGGTGGACGATATTCCCGTGGTACGCGAATTTCCACAAGTTTTCCCAGAGGAACTTCCTGGATTACCGCCAACCCGACAGGTCGAATTCAGAATCGATCTGTTACCTCAAGCTGGCCCTGTTGCTAAGGCGCCCTACCGACTTGCACCATCCGAGATGCAAGAATTATCCAACCAGTTGCAGGAATTGTTGGATAAAGGATTTATACGTCCCAGTTCTTCCTCGTGGGGTGCACCTGTTTTATTCGTGAAAAAGAAGGACGGGAGCCTTAGAATGTGCATTGATTACAGGGAATTGAACAAGTTGACAATCAAAAATAGGTATCCTCTCCCCCGAATCGATGATCTGTTCGACCAACTACAAGGTGCGAGCTACTTTTCAAAAATAGATCTTAGATCGGGATACCATCAGGTTAGAATTCAGGAGGAGGATATCCCAAAAACTGCATTCCGGACTCGCTACGGCCATTACGAGTTCTTAGTTATGCCTTTTGGGCTAACAAATGCGCCAGCAGTATTCATGGATCTCATGAATCGAGTCTGTAAACCCTATCTCGACAAATTCGTCATTGTATTTATTGACGATATTTTGATATACTCGAAGAGTAAAGAAGAGCACGAGCAACACTTAAAGTTAGTTTTAGAGCTCCTGGATCAGGAGAAGTTATTTGCAAAATTCTCCAAGTGTAACTTCTGGTTACAAGAGGTGCAATTCCTCTGTCACGTTATAAACCACCAAGGAATACACGTTGATCCGAGTAAGGTTGAAGCAATTAAGAATTGGCAAGCGCCTAAATCTCCAAAGGAAATCCGCCAATTCTTAGGCTTAGCTTGATACTATCGTCGATTTATAGAGAATTTTTCCAGCATCGCCCAACCTTTAACCCTCCTGACTCAAAAGGATCGGAAGTATGAATGGGGTGAAGAGCAGGAAACGGCGTTTCAAACGCTAAAACAAAGATTGTGCCAAGCGCCAATCTTAAGTCTCCCCGACGGAGACGATGGTTTTGTCGTGTATTGTGACGCATCCCGGAGAGGGTTAGGATGCGTATTGATGCAAAATAGTAAGGTTATAGCCTATGCTTCTCGACAATTAAAAGTTCACGAGAAAAATTACACCACTCATGACCTAGAACTGGGAGCAGTCATCTTCGCACTTAAAATCTGGAGGCACTATCTCTACGGTACAAAGTGCACCATCTTCACTGATCATAAAAGTTTGCAACACATATTCGATCAGAAAGAACTGAATATGAGACAACGAAGGTGGGTCGAGTTACTGAGTGACTATGACTGTGACATCCGATATCACCCCGGCAAGGCTAACGTTGTAGCCGATGCCTTGAGTAGGAAAGATCGAGTTAAGCCACTACGCGTGCGAGCGTTGGGAATGATAGTCCAGTCGAACCTTTCGGATTTGATTCGAGTCGCTCAACGCGAGGCGTTGAAAGGGGACCAATTGGAAAAAGAGGGACTTTTCTGTAACGAAAAGAATTTCGAACAGCGTGTGGACGAAATTCTCTATTTCAAAAATCGGATTTGGATTCCGACCCTCCATGACCTTCGTGAATTGATCATGGACGAAGCACATAAATCAAAATATTCCATACATCCGGGATCAGATAAAATGTACAAGGATGTGAAAGAATTTTACTGGTGGCCAGGTATGAAAAAGGATATAGCCACATACGTCGGCAAGTGTACGACGTGTGCGAGAGTTAAGGCGGAGCACCAGAACCCTTTGGAATGTTACAACAACCAGAAATTCCCGAATGGAAATGGGAGCAAATCACGATGGATTTCGTGACACACCTCCCTAAGACATCCCGGGGACATGATGCAATTTGGGTAATCGTGGATCGATTAACCAAATCGGCACATTTTATTCCAATTAGAAATAATTATAACACTGAGAGACTTGCGCAAATTTATATAAATGAAATAGTGTCTCGTCATGGCATCCCCATCTCGATCATCTCCGATAGGGATAGCCATTTCACCTCCAAACTTTGGCAAGCTGTCCAAGAAGCATTGGGAACACGTATTGACCTAAGCACAGCTTACCACCCTCAGACCGATGGTTAGTCTGAGAGGACCATTCAAACTTTGGAGGATTTGCTTCGTGCCTGCGTACTGGACTTTAAGGGAAACTGGGATCAACATCTCCCACTCGTTGAATTTTCCTATAATAACAGTTATCATAGCAGTATAAAGGCAGCACCTTATGAAGCATTATATGGACGGAAGTGCCGATCACCACTCTGCTGGTCTGAAGTGGGTGACTCGCAGGTCATTAGATCGGATCTGGTTCAGGAGACGACCAGCAAGATTCTTGAAATTAAGAACAACCTGAAAGCCGCGCGGGATCGGCAGAAGAGTTATGCCGATACCCGTCGAAAACCATTGTCATTTGAGAAGGGGGAAAGGTATATTTGAAAGTATCACCCTGGAAAGGAGTGGTCAGATTTGGAAAGGCGGGGAAGTTGGCCCCTAGATACATTGGACCATTCAGCATCACTGCAAAAATCGGTCCGGTAGCTTACCGATTAGAACTGCCTGAAGAACTAAGTGCAGTTCATAACGTGTTTCATGTGTCAAATTTGAAAAGATGTCTGGCGGATGAGACATCGGTGTTACCCTTAGAGGGTGTTCAAATAAATGATAAGCTCAACTTCGTAGAGGAGCCTATTGAAATAGTGGACGGTAAGATCAAGCAACTTAGACACAATAAGATCTCGTTGGTCAAAGTTAGGTGAAATTCGCAACGAGGCCCAGAATTTACTTGGGAACAAAAGGATGAATTTCGGAAGAAATACCCCCACCTATTTCCTCAAAAGGAAGTAGTTGACGTGTAAAATTTCGAGGACGAAATTTTTATAACGGGGGGAGAATGTAACGATTCCGGCAAATCCAGGTATACCCTAGCCGGTATATACTATTTACGTGTCATTTAGTATTGATTATATGAGTTATAGTACGTGTATACGAGTATATATGATTCATAGTACGAATCAAACTCGATTATATAGTGAATCGTATTGGAATTACAATTAACCAATGAACGATTATTGAAACCCGAACGAATCGGGAATTACATTATAGACGAAGTATATAATGTTTAGTGATGTTTACGAAGTATTAATGCTTCGGGATAAGTGAATTATAGCACAGAAAAAGGATTTCGATTTATTAGTACGTCGGTACGATAAACGAAACCTTTAACATCAAACCAAGCAAGAGACGATCGATCAAACCGAAAAAGATGCACAAATACCGACAATACGATGTTTTAAGTCATTTAATGTCATGGGTTAAGTTTTTAAAGTTTTTAAATCAGTTTTATGTAAATTTTATTCTAACCCGAAAAACAACCATTTTAGGCTCGTTTTAAGCCGAATTACGAGTTTAAACGAGAAACGAACTGAACCAGATTATCCACAACATTATCCGGATTGCGTAATCCGAATGTGTGGCCTAGAATGGATGTGTGGGCCCCACCCCACACATAACTTGGACCGATCGGTCCCTTTTACACATACACACACTTTACATTTTTTTTTCCTAAACATCCAACTCCAAATTCTCTCAACACTCATCCATCTTCATCCAATTTCTTGATCTCCAACCAAGAATTACAAGGTATAACACATGTTTTGATGCTTGAATCTTGTTTCTAACTTCATGATCTTGAGAAAAGGAGGTTTCAAATGTAAAAATGGGTGAAAACCCGGGTTGAAACCGATTCTCGCATGATCTAGTGATGTATACAAGTTATACAAAGGATCTTGATCCAAGTGATGAGTTAAAAGAGTTTAGAATGAAATTTTACGGTTGAAATCTTGTAAAATGAGTTTCTATGTGAAAGACGGGTGAAAACCCGAGATGAAACCGACTCTTGCATGATCAAGAGATGTATACAAGTTATACAAGGGATCTTGGTCCAAGAAATGAGTAAAAAGAGTCGAGAACGGATTTTTACGGTTAAAAAACCTTTGTTTTTATCAAAACCGACACTATGAAAGAAATGGTTTGATTGTTGGTGTAACTTGCTTGGTATAGTGTTATTGTGCTTGTAAGTGTTGTATCTAGTGGCTAGCAAAGGATAGAAACCAAGATCTTTGCGATCTAACGCTAGAAAACACAAGATAGTTCGGTTTTCGCGTGGTTTATGTATTTTGGACAGATTGTAGTACACTTAGAGTCCGGTCATGAAATTTCACAGAGATGATCTACACATGAAAATATGAGATATGTGAATATTTGGTAATTTTTGGATAAAAGATGAATATTTGGTGAATTTAATGCTCGGTTTTGGCCAAAAATGGTGAAAAATAGCTAAACTTGATGAAAAATTCTGGAAAATTTAGGATAAGCTTTTTATAACATATAAATGTCACACACAAAATTTGAGCTCAGTTGGAGAAGTCTAAGGGGACTTTTCGGTAAAACGAGTTCTAGGGCTTCCTAGCTCGGGTTTTGTGAAAACGGCTTGAAAAATGAGTTTTGGGTTCTGGAAAAATTCCAGGGAGTTATGAGGATGGCAGGGATCATCCCAGAAAAATTTGGGATTTTTCTAAAGTCTTTTGGTATTTTTGACATATTTAGTGTTTTAATAATGTTTAAAAATAGATAAATAAATGTAAATATAAAAAAATAATTCTGGAAAATTTTTATAAAATCTCTTACTGTCAAAATAAGTTTTGTGCAAAATTTCAAGACCCGAGACTAAACGGGTAATTATTTGTGCTAAAAAGAACATAAAAACAAATTTTTAAAGCTTAAAACGTGTAAACCGGCAAAACTCGCATAAGCGAGCTGACTGGTATATAAAAACCTAAAAATTGACCATTTTCATAATACTAAGTAAATTAAATAAAAGTAAATCATCCGAAAATAATTCGGATGATTTGGGTAATTTTACCCGATTTTACTGTTTCCGGCACCTAAATGACGGAAACGGGCCCCGCGGCCAAACGGGGTGTCCAAACCGAGCTCTAATTTCATCACGTTAACTAAAGTAACAGTCAAACACCATTTTTGGGTCGGGTGTGAATAAACTCATTTTTGAAACTAAAAACGGATGACCGTGCTTGGCACGCAAATCAAGGAAAACGTAAAAATGATAATTTTGACCGTCCGACTCTAAGTAATGGCACAATCTGAGTCCTTAGGAGTGTCACGGGGTTAACATTGTCCCCGGATCGAGTACATTACTGGGTTAACAATGTCCCCAGATGTACCGATTAACGCGGATTTAATTTATGGGAATTATATAGTAACGACTAGATATCATATTACAGATCCAGGCTTATAGCGGTTCATTGTATCACATCCCGACTCACAGAAAGGTGAGTTTTCACGAGCCCCTTTTACTGAACTGTTTTAAATATTTTCCCGGGGCGGAAAGCATGTCTTTATTAAAGTATTTAAGTACATACCGATCGTATGGAAACACTTGCATATTTAAATATATATATGGTTTGATGCATAGAATATATAAATTGTTTATCGTGTGGGATTGTTCTGGGGTAACATAGTTCCCAGAGGTTATTATTATTGTTCTGTGGTAACATAGTCCCAGAGGTTATTATTGTTCTGGGGTAACATAGTTCCCAGAGGTTATTATTGTTCTGGGGTAACATAGTTCCCAGAGGTTATTATTGTTCTGGGGTAACATAGTTCCCGGAGGTTATTATTGTTCTGGGGTAACATAGTTCCCGGAGGTTATAATTGTTCTGGGGTAACATAGTTCCCAGAAGATTAATGGAAATGTTATGGGGAAAATATAGTTCCCCGCATAATTACATTGTTAATAAATGATTAATAAAATGATCTGTCAGTGTTTATTTAAATTAGTGAAACTCACCAACTATTCGTAGTTGACCCGTTATTTTTACATGTTTTCTAGGTATGCCCAAGTTGGAATGATTGATATGTGCTTAATGATCTGTGCTACTTGTTGGAGGCTTGCTGATCTATAGTTTGAAATGAATATAGTAATGTCTTATCGGTAAATTTTGTGTGTAACACCTAGACAGTAACGAAACTAGCAACAATGTAATATGATATAAATTAATGTAGTGGTATTTTCTTTATAAGCAATGCTGTTGATATCAGATGTGTCTGTTGCATCCCGTGTACGTTTCCGCTGCGGTTACGGGGTGTTACAGTGGTGGTGTACGAACTATGGAAGTGGGTGGCGGTAGATGATTGTGGTAGGCGGTGAACGATGGTGATTGATTATGACAAACTAAAAATTTTTCTTGCTTTCCCAGACACTCATCGCGACTTGACTCAAATTTTCGGGACGAAAATTCTTTCAACATGGGAATGATGTGACACTCGTCAATTTCAGGTTAACTCCGTTAATTCAAACTCCGTCAATTCAAACTTAAGATCACTTGATCTATAACGCACATCTCATTACATTTAAACTAGGGTTTTAAATGACTCTTGACAATCACTACACATGTAGTCTTTCGGGATTGCACCGAAACGCAAACGAGTTGACGCAAACCATTGGTGAATAAACGGCAAACATCCAAACAATAAGTATTTGAGAATTATGTGTTAGGTTTATGTGTTATTTGATATTCATATGTAAAACATTAACTCAAGATGCAAAAGTCTATGTTATGCTAGAAATTGATTAATTAGAAGCTTAAGGGGGTTAAGTGTAACATAATTATATATATAAACAACATATTAGTAACCTAAACCCTAATCCCCTCTCTCCCTCCCCTCTCACCTGGCGGCTGTCCCCCTCCCCTCTCCTCTCTCGTCGACCGAGCCACAAGGCACACACACACACGTATACAAGTCGGTTTCAAGCTTGATCGAAGAGTTAAGAAGCTAATTTGGTAATATAAACACCATATCTAATCCATTCTATCATTTAATTGTATGATTAAACTTGTAATCATAAACCCTAATTGTTAAATATGTTGTTTGTTGATGATTTAGGGTTACATGCATGATTGTTAGTTCATAGGTTAATTGTTTATTGAGTTTTGATGAAAACTGATGCTGGACAGATTATTGAATTCGTGTTTGGACGGCTGTAACTCGATGTTAATGTTATTTTTTGATACGATTGTTGATTCTACAGTATACTAGGTTGAGTCTAGTTTTTGAAAAGTCTGAGTTTGTAATTTTTGGACGTATAAAAGTCTGTTTTTATTATTTTACAAAACTGTTGTGCAAGGCTGATTTGGGAGACCTGCTGTTAGGCTGTTTTGCGACTAAGATATCTCATAAACTACAAGACCAAATGGGTTGGTTACACTTTTGGAAAAATATACATTGAGTTAGGAACCTAACCCAATTGGTCTTGCATTAATTGGATTTTTTATTTAACGGGAATAACAAATAACATTCTGTTGCGCATGATTCTGACTGCTGTGAGTTTACTGTAATGTTTTGACCATTGTGAGAAATCTATGTGGAATAAAAATACAATAAAAATAGTTCTGGAAACCTAAATCATGTGTTCTTTTGTGACGATTTTTGGTGAATTAATTGATATGTTATGATCTGTTGAATAGAGTAATCTTTCAAGTAGAAATCTGTCCTGATAGAACTAGCTGCTGAACTATATGAAAATACATGAAACGTGCTTGTTGCTAGATAATTGCCATGTTTTTGACTTAATTGCCCTTGTGGGGAATGATTGCTAGTAATGTACAATATTAATACTTGACACGTAAGTAGTTGTTCACACATGTAACGTATCACCAATGTGTTTGTTGAGTCACACACAATTCACAAACGAAACACGAAACGTATCTTATGCATAGGTATTATGTGCTGAGTCTAGAGACTCAATAATAGTTCCAACACTTAGAAAATCTCATTCTTGTTTTAGAACGCTAGTGAGGATTTTATGTGACGCGCATCTCTTGGTTGACTTGTTTTTGAATTCTTCGCAAACAGTGAGTTTCACGTTCCCCTTTTACTCTTTTAAACGCTTTTACTTGGGGGAGAATACATACTCTAAAACGCTTTAGATTTTGTTATTAGTTATATATCACTTGTAAAGGCTAAGTGGCAAACGAAACAACTAAAGTCCTTCATAACATCGAACCAGCTAAGTTTTTTCCATTATCTAGCTTGTTAATTTTTTATTTTGCTTTAGTTTTTATTTTTTTAAGTCTTTAGTTTTTTGTAGTCCGACTTTATTTTATTTTATTTTTGTTTTAAGTCGTCTTTATACTTGCATTGAGGACAATGCAAAATTTAAGTGTGGGGATAGGATATTTGAGTCGTAGTTTAAATTTAACTTATAAAAAAATTTGAAAAATGTTTTAAAAATGTCCTTTGAATATAGTTTATTGCGTTAAAGTGGGAGATGGTGATATTTATCGGAAATTGGTTTTTCAAACTACTAATAATATGAGATAAATAAAAGAAAGCGCACTTAACTTGGGATGTGTCGGTAGGCTCAGCCTTGAAAAAGAAAGGGCAAATTTGATAAAATGGTTAAACGGAAATCTTTTGTGGGTAAAGCGTTTTGTCTGTGGAAAATAAGTAATGAAAGGTCGGGCCATACTCAAGCCTCAAATTTTGGTATGAAAAAGTGGTAATATCATGAGTTTTAAAAAAAATTTGAATCCGAAAAAGTGGTACTCCAAAACGCTTTGGATTTTGTTATTAGTTATATATCATTTGTAAAGGCTAAGTGGCAAACGAAACAACTAAAGTCCTTCATAACATCGAACCGTTTAGTATTGGATAATAGCGAGTCACTGTTGAGTAGTACTACTAGGTTTGACAAACCCCACCCAACGCTAAACTCGACTGGAGGTCGAGTTGGTGTAATCTTGGCTAACACATTTTCCATGGTCTGGATAGACATGGTGGCAAGGCAATTGATAAACAGTCAGCTTCGGTGTCGAACACTTAGTAATACTTGTTTTATAGGCTAGCTACCTATCGATATATAATTGATTTAACATTATCTGGTAACGCAAACACAAACGCAAAACACAAACGCAAACGCAAAACGTAAACGCAAATGCAAAACGTAAACGCAAACGCAAACGCAAAACGTAAACGCAAATGCAAAACGTAAACGCAAACGCAAACGCTTTATTTATATAAACTTGTGAACTCACCAACCCCGTGTTGACACTTTTAGTATGTTATTCTCAGGTAGCCGAGGCGGGCGCGCGGTATAGGATCATGCATTACCTTGAACTCTATCGTTTTTGCAAACTTGTTTTTAAACTGTAATCAATTGGGTTTTAAGTCGTCCTGCGTGACGCAACACTTGGTTTATGATTTTACGCTTCCGCATTTTTATTTAAGACTTAATGTCTTGTTGGGTTGAAAACTTTAAACATGGTGTTTGATTATAGCTAATGATTCCGATCCTGTTAGTTCACACCCTCTGACGGTAAAACTCCGTTAGCGGATTTTGAGGGTGTGACAGATTGGTATCAGAGCCCATATCTCTTAACCTCATTCATTCGTACGCGCGTAACCCATACACGACTTATCCTGTAAGGATGTCGACGCCATCATCATCATCATCATCCGACCCGATGTCTCACGCCCCTAGAAAGGAACCGCATCTTCCCAACTCATCACCACCCCGAGTAGTCCCGGCACTAGCAGCCCCCGCACCGAAGAGGTATCGCCCATCTGGAGACGTGTACGAGGACAACAGTAACTGGAGTTGGTACACGAGTCTAGTCGAGCGGATCGTTTACTGTGTGCAAGTTCCACCGCTACCTCTCCCAGGTTGTCCTACATCTTTCAAAACGCTACCACCCCTGACACTCCCGATGGAGCGCGCTTTCGCATCCCTCGTTTCTTGTTTAGAGCGTGAGGTTGACATTATGCACTTGACTAGAGCAAACGTGAGAGAATTGAAAGAGAATGGAATCGATGTCCGAGAGAGAATTTCCTTCCTGACCGAAGCTATGAAGGAAGTTCAAGATGCTTATGTTCAGCAAATGGAGATAATGAACAAAATGCAAGCAGAGATGATAGATTTGCATGACCAAATTTTTAGTGCAAGAGCCATTGAAACGACAGCTCTAGCCCAATGCGATACACTAGGGGCGCAAATTGCCCCGGATGCAGAAGAACCTGAAGAAGAACCCGAGGAAGATACTGAGGAGGATGCACACTCGGACGTGTTCTCAGGCGACGACATCTCAGGATAATAACACCTAGATGTCTAGAAGAAACGTTTGTCATGGTCGCGGTAACATTAACCTAACCGCAGCAGAACTCCAAACCCTATTGAATGACCATGCGGCAGCAGCTCTAGCCGCACATGTTCAAAATCAAGCCGGAGGTACAACTGGAACGTGTACTTTCATGAACTACCTGGATTGCATTCCCGATTCGTTTAAGGGCACTGAGGGAGCCATAGGTTTCCTGCGTTGGGCTGAGAAGACCGAATCAGCTTTCGAAATGTGTAACTGTCCACCCGCCAGTAGGGTCAAATTTGCTGCTGGAACACTGGAAGATTCTGCTCTCACTTGGTGGAACTCCAATGTGCAAATTCTTGGATTGGAATTGGCGAACGCTATGAACTGTGAAGAGTTCAAGAATATGATGCGGGAAGAGTATTGTCCTAGAGAGGAAATCGCGAAGTTGGAATATGAGTTTTGGTCATTGAAAATGGTGGGTTCCGAGATTGAAGCCTACACCACCCGTTCCCACGAGCTAGCAGTGATAAGTCCACGGATGGTAGACCCGCCGAGTAAGAGAATCGAGATGTATATCGATGGGCTGGTACCATAAATTCAGGGTATGGTGACGTCTTCCAAACCGGCTACAATTCAACAAGCGATTCGGTTAGCTCACAAACTGACGGACCATGCAGTGACACAAGGTTCGTTACCTCCTAGAGGTTCAACCTCTAAAACCCGTGACAACTTAAGCACTGACAACAACAACAACCCGAGCAATGGAAAGAGGAAATTCGACAACACCTGGTCCTCATCATCGAACCCCTCACAGCAACAACACTACCGTAACCCGAACTCACTCGAAGCTTCAATAATCAGGGTTCCAACAATAACAACAACGGTGGCGCACAGGGTTCGAGTGGCTATGCTAGGAAATACCCGAAATACAACAAGTGCAACTATCACCATGCTGGCTCATGCGACCGTATCAAGTGTCTGAGATGCGGAAAAATGGGTCATCAGGCCAAGGAATGTAGGGGAGACCTAGTGGTAAAGGGTGCTCCTAAACAGCCTACGGCGACTAAAGGGTGTTTCGAGTGTGGTCAAGAGGGTCATTTCAGGAAGGATTGCCCCAAACTAAAGCAGAATGAGAACAATGAAGGCAATAACAGTGGCGGGAGCAGTGGTAAAGGTAGAGCTTTCGTCATTGAGTCGGGCCAGGCCCGCAACGATCCGAATGTGGTTACCGGTAAGTTTCCTGTGAACGACTGCTTTGCTTCTATTTTGTTTGACACTGGAGCTGATAGGAGTTTTGTATCGAAAACCTTTAGTAAAATCTTAGACTTAACTCCAACCCCGTTAGATGCTAAGTTTCTTGGTGAATTAGCTGACGGTAATTCTACAGAAACAACTCATGTACTAGCGGGATGTAAGTTGAAACTGTCAGGTCATACTTTCGATATCGACCTCATACCCTTTACGCTTGGTAGTTTCGATGTCGTTGTCGGCATGGACTGGCTATCCGAGAATAGAGTTGAGATTATATGTCATGACAAGATAGTCCACATCACTACCCCTTCCGGCGAGATCATTTCGATTCAGGGCGAGAAGTGCGGCATGACCACCAGTGTCATCACCCTCATGAAGGCGCAGAAATATTTACGAAAGGGTCATCCGGCGATTTATCCCATATTGTCGAGAAACCCGCGGAGGAGAAACAAATCGAAGACATACCGATTGTGCGAGATTTTCCAGAAGTCTTCCCGGAGGATTTTCCTGGGCTCCCACCTATTCGACAAGTCGAGTTCCAAATCGAATTGACCCCCGGTGCAGCACCCCTAGCACGAGCCCCGTATTGGCTCGCACCGGCAGAGCTTCAGGAGTTGTACACTCAACTATAAGACTTGTTGGATAAAGGTTTCATCCGACCCAGCTCATCACCATGGGGAGCCCCTGTCTTATTTGTTCGAAAGAAAGACGGGACTTTCCGCATGTGCATCGACTACCGAGAGCTAAACAAGGTGACGATCAAGAACCGTTATCCCTTACCCCGAATTGATGATCTGTTCGACCAGCTTCAAGGATCGAGTTACTACTCGAAGATCGATTTGAGATCTGGTTACCATCAATTAAGAGTGCGCGAAGAAGACATTTCAAAGATGGCATTCAGAACTCGGTACGGTCACTATGAGTTTTCGGTTATGCCTTTTGGCTTAACCAAACCACCAGCTGTATTTATGGATCTCATGAACAGAGTATGCAAGGCGTACCTCGAAAAGTTTGTGATTGTTTTCATTGATGATATCCTCGTTTACTCCAAGAACAAGGCCGACCACGAAGAACACCTGAAGTTGATCCTAGAATTGCTGAAGAAGGAACAACTGTACGCTAAACTCTCGAAATGCGAATTTTGGCTTCGCGAGGTTCACTTCTTAGGACATGTGATCAATGAGAATGGTATCCATGTCGATCCCGGAAAAGTAGAGGCCATCAAAAACTGGGAAGCACCTAAGACTCCGACTGAGGTGCGACAATTCCTAGGACTGGCTGGCTACTACCGGCGTTTTATCGAGGGATTTTCAAAGATTGCTCAACCCCTCACCGCTTTGACTCACAAGGGTATTAACTACAATTGGGGTGACGCGCAAGAATTCGCTTTCCAACTGTTGAAAACCAAACTCTGTAGCGCCCCTATCCTAGCCCTTCCCGAGGGAACAGAAAATTTTGAGGTACATTGTGATGCATCGATACAAGGTCTCGGTTGCGTGCTGATGCAACTCGAGAAAGTTATAGCCTATGCCTCTCGACAACTACGGATTCACGAGAAGAACTACACGACCCATGACTTGGAACTCGGAGCTGTGGTGTTTGCTCTTAAGATATGGAGGCATTACTTGTACGGTACCAAGTTTACCATTTACACCGACCACAAGAGTCTCCAACATATCTACGAGCAAAAGGAGTTGAACATGCGACAGCGTCTTTGGGTCGAGCTGCTTAAGGATGATGATTGTGCAATCAAGTACCACCTTGGCAAGGCCAATGTAGTGGCCGATGCTCTCAGCAGGAAAGAAACCGATAAACCTAGGTGAGTGCGAGCATTACAACTCACGATTCACGCCAACTTACCCGATCAGATTCGCGATGCGCAACTCGAAGCCTTGAAAGACGATAATCTCCCATCAGAACTCATGCGAGGCATGAACAAGCAACTTGAAACCAAATCGGACGGGGTCCGATATTTCGAAAACCGGATTTGGGTCCCTCGATACGGAGAGTTGAGAACTCTAGTGATGGACGAAGCACACAAGTCCCAATATTCCATTCACCCTGGCTCAGATAAAATGTACCATGACCTAAAGACACTTTACTGGTGACCAAACATGAAAGCTGATATTGCCACCTACGTGAGCAAATGTTTGACTTGTGCAAGAGTAAAAATAGAATATCAGAAACCATCTGGCCTGCTATAGCAACCGGAACTTCCAACGTGGAAATGGGAACACATTTCCATGGATTTCATCACGGGATTACCCAAAACACCGACGGGATGCGATACCATCTGGGTGATCGTTGACCGATTGACTAAGTCTGCACACTTCTTAGCAATCAAAGAATCAGACAAAATGGAAAGACTGACTCGCGTCTACATGAAAGAAGTAGTGTCTAGACACGGAGTGCCTGTCTCAATCATATCTGATCGAGATTCCCGTTTCACTTCGCACTTTTGGAAGTCACTACAGAATGCACTAGGCACCCGCCTTGATATGAGCACAGCATACCATCCTCAAACGGATGGGCAAAGTGAGCGCACCATTCAGACCTTGGAAGACATGTTGCGTGCATGCGTGTTGGATTTCGGAAAAAGTTGGGAACCTCACTTGCCTCTGGTAGAGTTTTCGTATAATAACAGCTACCACGCAAGCATTAAAGCAGCGCCGTTTGAAGCGTTGTACGGACGGAAGTGTCGATCACCTCTCTGCTGGGCAGAGGTGGGTGATAGCCAAATCACTGGTCCAGAACTAGTACTTGAAACCTCTGAAAAGATTGTTCAAATCCGAAACCGCATGGCAGCAGCACGAGATCGCGAAAAGAGTTACACCGACAAGCGCCGAAAGCCTCTTGAATTTCAAGTGAACGACCTAGTATTACTCAAAGTCTCACCTTGGAAAGGTGTGTTTCGCTTCGGAAAGCGAAACAAACTCAATCCACGATACGTTGGCCCTTACCGGATAACTGAGCGCATTGGTCCGGTAGCGTACCGACTGGATCTACAAACGGAACTCAGTGGCGTACACAATGTATTCCATGTATCCAATTTGAAGAAATGCCTTTCCGATGAAACCCAAACAGTCCCTTTGGACGAGTTGCAAGTTGATGAACAGCTACGATTCATCGAAGAACCAGTTGAAGTTTTGGATTGGGAAACCAAAACAATCAAGCACAACAAAATTCCAATCGTTAAGGTTCGTTGGAACTCGAGACGTGGACCGGAGTTCACGTGGGAACGTGAGGATCAAATGATGAAAAAGTATCCTCACCTTTTTGAAGGGTTGACCAAACACCGAAAAACGCGAAAGCCGTCAAACCGTCAGGAATCACCAGAGGTATGAATTAAATTTCGGGACGAAATTTCTTTCTACTAGGGGATGATATGACAAATTGAAAATTTTTCTTGCTTTCCCGGACACTCATCGCGACTTGACTCAAATTTTCGGGACGAAAATTCTTTCAACATGGGAATGATGTGACACTCGTCAATTTCAGGTTAACTCCGTTAATTCAAACTCCGTCAATTCAAACTTAAGATCACTTGATCTATAACGCACATCTCATTACATTTAAACTAGGGTTTTAAATGACGCTTGAAAATCACTACACATGTAGTCTTTCGGGATTGCACCGAAACGCAAACGAGTTGACGCAAACCGTTGGTGAATAAACGACAAACATCCAAACAATAAGTATTTGAGAATTATGTGTTTGGTTTATGTGTTATTTGATATTCATATGTAAAACATTAACTCAAGATGCAAAAGTCTATGTTATGCTAGAAATTGATTAATTAGAAGCTTAAGGGGGTTAAGTGTAACATAATTATATATATAAACAACATATTAATAACCTAAACTCTAACCCCTCTCTCCCTCCCCTCTCACCTGGCGGCAGCCCCCCTCCCCTCTCCTCTCTCGTCGACCGAGCCACAAGGCACACACACACACACGTATACAAGTCGGTTTCAAGCTTGATCGAAGAGTTAAGAAGCTAATTAGGTAATATAAACACCATATCTAATCCATTCTATCATTTAATTGTATGATTAAACTTGTAATCATAAACCCTAATTGTTAAATATGTTGTTTGTTGATGATTTAGGGTTACATGCATGATTGTTAGTTCATAGGTTAATTGTTTATTGAGTTTTGATGAAAACTGATGCTGGACAGATTATTGAATTCGTGTTTGGACGGCTGTAACTCGATGTTAATGTTATTTTTTGATACGATTGTTGATTCTACAGTATACTAGGTTGAGTCTAGTTTTTGAAAAGTCTGAGTTTGTAATTTTTGGACGTATAAAAGTCTGTTTTTATTATTTTACAAAACTGTTGTGCAAGGCTGATTTGGGAGACCTGCTGTTAGGCTGTTTTGCGACTAAGATATCTCATAAACTACAAGACCAAATGGGTTGGTTACACTTTTGGAAAAATATACATTGAGTTAGGAACCTAACCCAATTGGTCTTGCATTAATTGGATTTTTTATTTAACGGGAATAACAAATAACATTCTGTTGCGCATGATTCTGACTGCTGTGAGTTTACTGTAATGTTTTGACCATTGTGAGAAATCTATGTGGAATAAAAATACAATAAAAATAGTTCTGGAAACCTAAATCATGTGTTCTTTTGTGACGATTTTTGGTGAATTAATTGATATGTTATGATCTGTTGAATAGAGTAATCTTTCAAGTAGAAATCTGTCCTGATAGAACTAGCTGCTGAACTATATGAAAATACATGAAACGTGCTTGTTGCTAGATAATTGCCATGTTTTTGACTTAATTGCCCTTGTGGGGAATGATTGCTAGTAATGTACAATATTAATACTTGACACGTAAGTAGTTGTTCACACATGTAACGTATCACCAATGTGTTTGTTGAGTCACACACAATTCACAAACGAAACACGAAACGTATCTTATGCATAGGTATTATGTGCTGAGTCTAGAGACTCAATAATAGTTCCAACACTTAGAAAATCTCATTCTTGTTTTAGAACGCTAGTGAGGATTTTATGTGACGCGCATCTCTTGGTTGACTTGTTTTTGAATTCTTCGCAAACAGTGAGTTTCACGTTCCCCTTTTACTCTTTTAAACGCTTTTACTTGGGGGAGAATACATACTCTAAAACGCTTTAGATTTTGTTATTAGTTATATATCACTTGTAAAGGCTAAGTGGCAAACGAAAAAACTAAAGTCCTTCATAACATCGAACCAGCTAAGTTTTTTCCATTATCTAGCTTGTTAATTTTTTATTTTGCTTTAGTTTTTATTTTTTTAAGTCTTTAGTTTTTTGTAGTCCGACTTTATTTTATTTTATTTTTGTTTTAAGTCGTCTTTATACTTGCATTGAGGACAATGCAAAATTTAAGTGTGGGGATAGGATATTTGAGTCGTAGTTTAAATTTAACTTATAAAAAAATTTGAAAAATGTTTTAAAAATGTCCTTTGAATATAGTTTATTGCGTTAAAGTGGGAGATGGTGATATTTATCGGAAATTGGTTTTTCAAACTACTAATAATATGAGATAAATAAAAGAAAGCGCACTTAACTTGGGATGTGTCGGTAGGCTCAGCCTTGAAAAAGAAAGGGCAAATTTGATAAAATGGTTAAACGGAAATCTTTTGTGGGTAAAGCGTTTTGTCTGTGGAAAATAAGTAATGAAAGGTCGGGCCATACTCAAGCCTCAAATTTTGGTATGAAAAAGTGGTAATATCATGAGTTTTAAAAAAAATTTGAATCCGTTATCATATGATGCTTGGGTAGGTTTAACGTTAGAGTATGCCGTGTAGCCTGTGATATAAATCTTAAAATGCTAGTTTAGTGTTTTACACCTCATTGGCGTATGGTTTTATAACCTTAAATCCTGTATTGATGGGATGCTTCGGGTCCGGAGATCATGGGTCTGTATGCAATCTATTTATCTGGGTATTCACAATTCCTAAGTGGGGTTGTGGATATTTAAAATAAAGCCAAAGAGCAAACCCTTATAAGTCTATAAACATGATCACCAAAAGTACAAAAGTACAAATACACTACAGACTTGATCATCCACGCTGTTAGCCATGTGGGGTCCCCTTGCTCGCGTCTCATTACCATTAAGAAAAGGACCACAACGGTCATGCTACATGTAAGCCCTACATATGAAATTTTGCATACTCACCTATGGTGATGGATTTGGGGTTTTGCTTGATAACGGGGGTATGTCATGTTGTGGGGAGCACTAGCTATAAATTAATTGAACCTTAATCGTATCTAATGGCTGCTTGGTAGACTTTGATGCTTAAGCTTAGGTGGATAAACAATACCCTTGATCGTCTTAACTATTCATAAATATTGAGCAACAAAGTTTTAATTCTGCTAATTTTGAGGTTTAAGTCAAGTTGGGGTAGTCTAGTCCGGTAAAAGCTGAAAATAAGCGGGTCTTAATTGTGTAAACCACTAAGTAATATTATTGTCGGATCTTATTTGTCCCGGTAAAGATTAAGGCATGGGTTTAGGTGGACAACAATATCGAAAATCGCGGTTTTTGCATTTTTCTGAGCTTTAAAATCTAACCTATATGTTTGATTTAACTTTGATTTTCTGATTCTGATCCAACTGCAGTCAAATCTTTTTCAGGGACGAAAAAGTCTTAAGTGTGGGGATGTTTGATGTTTAGTAAAACACACTTACTTTCCTTATGATTTTATCATGGTTTTTTTGCTTAATTGTTTATTTTATGAAAGTATTGGGGGTTAAGTGCAATAATTTACAAAGTTTAAATGTTAATTGTAGGTTTATAAAAGATGGTGAAAAAAGAGTTAATTTGGAAGATTCTAGAGGCCTTGTTGGTCAAGTTTTAAAGCTACAACTCAAGGCCCAACCCAAGCCCACAAGTTAGAAGCCTTGTATAACATTATATTAAGATAATTAATTGAGTTTTCAGCCATTATCCAGCCAAAAACCCGAAATCAAAAAGAACCCTAACTTGGCAGCCCAAGTTCCGATCGGAACAGCAGCAAAAGAAGAAAAAAAAAACGAATCCTTGGCGACTGTGGGGGCTGTGACGGCTGGAGAGGAAGAAGAACATCAAGGAGACTCTTGTGCAGCTGCTAGGCATCAAATACATCCATAATCTCAGCCCTATAACCTTAAGTAATCATCTTTCAACTTTGTTTATTGTTCAAGAACCCTAACTAGTTGAATTGATCTTTTCCTTTGGATTGTTTTGCAAGTAATTGATTGTTTGACTTTGATTTAGTTATTCTTGGATCTTGAATGAGTTTGATTATGTTTATATTGATGTTTATGATGATTTACTTGAATGTTCATGGCTGTCCAAAATTAATGAGTAGCTAATCTTGTTTGTTCTACTTAGGTTTGATGAATATTGTTAGGTTTTGACTAGTAATATGGATTGTTAATGATCATGGCTTAAATTGTTAATGTAAAGTTTGATTTAATAGTAAATTAGATTGTGTTTGGTGGCTGTGTTTTGTTTGATTATACCTAATAACCTCGTGCTTTAATTAATTGAATCGGTTTTGATTAGTTGTTGCATGTTTAAGGCTCTTTACTTTGTGTTTAGGGTTTGTTTGCGGGGTGTACAACCGTAGGGATAAGTGGGTAAATTAATTAAATAAAATCAGTTGTGAAACACCTTCTTAGAGACCGAGAGGTGATAAGAAGTAAACTCGTCTCATTACTTTTACTTGTTAGAATTAAGATCGCGCGAGAGCGGGTTTTGTTCTTGTCGGGTTTGGGTGTTTGAGCGATTAGTTGGTCTAGTTTAAGTTAAGTTGAATTGTTCCTCTATCCTTGGTTGCGTAGTATTCGTTTCCATTAGGCTAGTGTGTCGGTGAGACCGAGAGGTGAGTCGGTATTAGAACACGTTAATAATTTGTTTTCCTGGTTTGTTCTTAAAATCAACTAAAACAAGTTAGAGTTTGTTAGTGAGACCGAGAGGTGATCTGACCTTCTTGAGTGAACCTTAGTTGCGTCATCCTTTAGAACCAGTGTCGTGAGAGTTTTCAATCCATTGTCTTGTCATCTCCTTTAATATGATTCTTACCTAGGTAGACGTTTTTATCACCGCAGTCAAAGTTTTCAAAGTTTTGTCAAAAGTTTTCATTTAGTTAAGTTAAGTAGTTAAATTAAATCTAAAAAAAATCAATTAAATATTTTGGTGAGTCTTGGTTAGAGTTTAGTAATTATAAACGTTTTCACGTGTCTTCGAGTTCGATATCCGGACTTTCCTCATCTGTGCTATACGCGATCGGTACACTTGCCGTTTGTGTGAACTAGGATAGATTGTTTGGTTTTTAAAGCTTAGTTGCGACTTGTGTTTTATTTATATATATATTTTCGCACATCATTAGACTCGAACAGAGAATGTGATTTAAATAAGAAAAGAAAGAATATGCCAGTTCAAGATAGCCATGTGTCACTCAAACAAGCTTAGCATAGGTAAAGTATATGGTTAAATAATGTGTAAAGATGTTAGCTTAATTGTTAAAGGAAGGATATGTGTATGTAGGGATAGGATTAACTGATTGTTTGATTGATTAACTGTTTAAAAGTAGAAACTAGCACAAGTGAAATCATAAAGGGAAGAATGTAGAACCTGAGGAGTAATGCAAATAGTTAATTACACTTGGCCACTGTCATTAACTACTTACCTTACAAATCATGTGCTAAATAATGCCTTGAGTGATAACGTTTGTGCTTCCTAGAGATAAGATAGATGACTGCTACAAAAAGGACGAGCGTGAAGAGGTCGTACTGGACGCTGTGGTAAGACATGTGCCAACCAGACACCTGTTGAAGAAGGTGTGACAAAGTAATATACGAAAGCAATAGGACTTTGACTTTAGGAAGTAAAGAAGAAGGATCATGCCTGGAGCTTGTAATCATATACACCAAAAGAGTTGCTCAAATTTTTCGCATTACAATGCCAACAATGTTCGCCGAAGCATCAAAGGTAGCCTGAACTGTGAAGTCCAAATGGAAGTAGCATGAAAGAAACAGAAATATGCCAACTAGGATGAGTCAAGACAGGTATTATGTCTGCAATAGTTAACTCCATAAAGGAACTTGCTGGGATCGTGAGTAACGAAGCGAATGACGAGAAAGTAGAGATGCTCGAGAAGGACGGGTGAAAGTCGAGGCATCCTAATTGAAAAGGAATGAAAGTATGAGACTACTTAGTGTAGCAATTATGAAAGGAAGACGCTAAGAAGAATATAGTTGTGTACCCGATACTTTATGGAAGAGACCACTAGCGATACTTTCGTCAAAGTATGAGAATTGTTAAGAATTGTAAGGTAGAACTAGAGGGACGTGAGTTCCTTGCTACTCTTTACGTCGACCTGAAGAGAGTTCGATGACGTTTGGGAATGGATTTGCTATTTGAGTTAAGGCTCATATAGCATGTAAGAGCAAGTTGATAAGGTTTAAGGGATGGCGGTATAGTAACGATTTATAGTATTAAGGAAAGTTCAGGGCTTAAAGTCATTCCGATGATAAAAGCTGGAGGTTTGTTAAGACGAGGGTGCAGTGCATACCTAGCGTATTTTGTCAAATCTACGGCCGAGACGAAAGAAGTAAAAGATGTTCCTATAGTGTGTGACTATCAAGAAGTGTTCCCAGAGAACCTTCCATGGTTACCACCGGAACGAATAGTAGAATTCCAGATAGAGTTAATACCAGGAGCATAACCCGTCGCGAAAGCACATTACCGTCGGGCGCCGTCCAAGATGAAATAGTTAATGTCTCAACTACAAGAACTCCTCGAAGAAGGTGTTTTATGCCGAGTATTTCCCTACGTGGTGTACCAGCGATGTTCATGAAGGAAAAAGATGGAAGTGTGAGAATGTGTATAGATTTCTACGAGTTGAACAAGCTTAATGTGAAGAATAGATATTGCCACAAATGGATAATTTGTTTGATCAAATGCAAGGTGCGAGTTGGTCCTCGCAGATAGACCTCAGAGCAGGCTATCGTCAGTTGAAAGTGAAAGAGGCAGACATCCCTAAGACAACATTTCAGACGCGATATGAATACTACGAGTTTCTCTTGATATCGTTTGGATAGACGAATGCTCAAGCAGCATTTATGGTTATGATGAATAGGGCATGTCATCCGATATTAGGACAAATATGTCGTTGCCTTCATAGACGATAGTTTTGATTATTCAAGGGATAAGTCCGACCATCCTGAACACTTGAGAGAAGTGTTGGAAACACTGAAGAAAGAATAATTGTATGCTAGGTTTTCAAGCTGTACCATTAATACATGTCATATGACTTCGAATATCTCTTCAAGCAGAAGGAACAAAATATAAGACAAGAAGAAGGGTAAGGCTGATAAAAGAATTGTGATTTTGAAACCAAGTATTATCCTGGTGAGGTTAATGAAGTCGCTGACGCGCTAAGTCGTAAGTTGAAGAGGCATTCATGACGATTAAGTTGTATAAATTAGTTCGCATTTCGGATTTCATGAGCGAGATCTGCGGGACGCAATAGAAGTTATAAAGAATGAGAGCATGATGAAGAAGAAGAGGAATGAACTATCGGGTTACATAGAGATTTGAAAGATAATACTTATGATGTGAGAATCAGATTTGGTCGCAGGTGGATTCGTACACATGCGAGATCCACCAAGATGTATCAAGACTTGTAGATAGACTACTAGTGGCCGAGTATGGAAGATGCAATTGATATGATATGTTAGTAAGTGTTTGACTTGCTCGCAAGTCAAGGCAGAACATCAGAAGCTGCATGAAAAGGAACAACCATAAGAAATACCAGAGTGGAGATGGGAACGCATCATCGTGGTTTTCATAACTTAGCTACCGTTTACAGCTAGAAACCAGGATACTATCTGGGTGATTGTGGACCGTTTAAAGAAAAGTGTTCACTTTATACCAATATGAGAAGCCATCTCATCGGAAATGTTAGTTAAGGAGTTCATTAGCAAGATTGTGACAAGGCATGGAGTGCCATTGTCAATAGTGTCAAACATAGTCGGTTTACATCGGGGTTTTGAAAGGAAGGAATTTGATTACAATGAATGCAGATACTGATGAAGGTGAAACTCTTAAGTAGAAGTTAAACGAAGATGAGTTCATGATATGTAATAGTTTTGGAAGAATAGGATACTTTTCCTACACAGACAAGAACAACCGCAAGTATTACGAAGGTGAAAACGACAATAACGCAGAAAGAGGGTACAAGAAACCAAGGACAAAAGCTGGAAAGACATGTAGGGAATGTGTAGAAATGGCTTGGACTTATGTTATTGGAATTAAGTCTTAACATGAATGACTAGTGTGTAACTGATATTCATGTTATCACCAACGGGAAGTCCTCTAGGTCGGTAGAGAAAGAATGGTATTATATTTATCCATATGAAGGCCAACACATGCTCAGAAAAGAAGTTAGTTAAAATAAATTGTTATCATATGTCAGACAACTTGCTATGCCGCAATAGACAACAATATTTAGAGGACAAGACGAGATTTGATTAGTCGAGAGAAGAAAGACGCATCAGCACGGACTTCATGATCAAGCTACCTTAGACAACTATAACTCATGAACCCTACGTATTGATGCAAGGCTGAGAATGACAGAAGGTTTAAATGGTGCCTTAAGAAGTTTTTTGAAAAGTTATGCAATGGATGTGCTCAAGGATTGCATGGAGTGTTCTATCTCAAATAATAGACAAAGGGATTTTAAGAAATAATCCTTAAGGAGAAACTGAAAAGGACAAGAAAGAAGAGCATGCTTGAGGAAATGATGTGTAGTTGCAAAGTCTAGATAAGGAAACATATCATCGAGGACTTCATGCACAAGCTACCTAAGACAGCTAAAACTAATGAACATCACTCGATTATTGTGAGACAAAGGATAAACCGGTAAGTTAGGAAGCTAAGCCGGTTTAAGAAAGGATGTGAATACAGGAAGTATTCCTTTTATAAGAACTAAGAAGGTTTCGAGGACGAAACCTCTTATAAGGTGGGTAGACTTGTAACATCCCAAAATTTCGAAGAATAGATAATTATATATTATTTATTTAAGACTGAAAAGTTTACTTGAGTTAATAGAAAAAATAGTAAAATAATAAAGATGGAAGGATAACTAGGCTAATTAGATATAATTAATTATGGACCAAAACACGAAGATGAGCCTAAGGTCCTTAGGCTTAAGGGAGTATAAATACCCCTTAAAACCCTAATCCTTTCCATTTTTCATACATCTTCACACCATAGCATACACCATCAAAACACACACTTAACCCAATTCCCGTTTTTGAGAAAACCACCCACAAAGACACAAAGAAACCCAGAAATCTAGCCGTCGGATTGGTCTCAAATTTTAACTGAGTGTTCATGGTATATAAATGAAGATTTCCACCGATTAGATCTTCGATCATAGGTCGGGAAGTCCGATTTTTATTAGCAAAATTATAGCAGCTCAAAAGTGAAAATAATAATACGGTTAATTAACAAATATATATTTAACAGTTAGCCGAGCTCAGTTAAAGAAGGGAATTACGATAAACGGAGAAAGAAACAGGATCCAGGTGAGTTTCTAGCCCCATTTCTGTGTTATGTTTTCGGGGTTGTGTGCATACTCGATGCGTTTGTTAATACATTTATCCTAAGTGATAAGTGTATGTATTATGTGATTATGTGAATGTTAGAAATGATGGCTTGTCAATACGTGAATGATCTTCGGATAAGTAACACCCCGGCTAAAGCGGAATACGCCCGAGTGTGACATACAGATTGCTCAAAACACATGTGACACTATTAAGTGACAATAATATCATTAATTAATTTAAACATCAAGTACACAAGTTTGTAGCAAAAATACAGGGAAAATATAATAACAATTAACACCTTATCCATTTATTAATATAACCTAAGTTCTAGTGTCCTTGTGACGGTAGCAGTCTCTAAATAAGGTACCTGTAGCATATATATAAAATAATGTCAACTAAATGAATAGTTGGTGAGTTCATACAAGTTTTGATATAATTACATAAAAATCTACAATTCCATGAACAAGTGTAAATGAGCAAGTAAGGTCCTTTCCAGTTGGGATTGTGCACCAATGTACTCGGATAATAGCGCAAGTAAGTGTCCTTTCCGTTGGTAACAACCAACGTACTCGGATAGGGGGTCCCTATTCCACTCATAACATCGAGGTCCTGAGTGCATGGGGGGGGGGGGGGGCGTATGATCATACTTAATGAGGAAACCATGACCACGTAATCTTTGAGGAAGTAAGCAAATAAACACACAAGTCCATGTAACGAATTGTAGTTTGTACATTATAAATAAACAAAATTGTTATGTTGATAGGATATATGTGCTACCCCAAAATATGTAAAAGCGTTAAAAAAAGGGGTGTGAGAAACTCACCTTTGAGATTGAAGACAACTTGAAATAATAACCAAAAGCTTGTTTAAAGAAATTGAAACGATCGAACCTCATAAACTATAATTAAAAAGGAAATACAAAATTTAAAGACTAAATATAAGGATTATAAAAGTTAAATAATATTAGTTTTAGAAATTATGCATTAATGAAATATCTATTTCATTAACTTATGGAAAATGAGGACTTAGGGGATTTTTAATGAGGTTAACAAAAATGAATAAAGTTTATATAAATCATTTGATGTTTATTAGTTGAAGATGATTTGTAGATAAATAATTATAACTTGTTTATATAAGATTAAATATCAATATTAATAACAATTAACGATTAAATGTTTTATTTTATTCTAGTAACATAATTAATTAATTTACAAATTAATAAACTTAAATGTTTTGCATGAATTCTTTTAAAGAATTTATAAATATTAGTGTAGGTTCCCAGCCGGATCTACACAGGAGTATCTCGTAACACGAGGGTGCTGAATCATGCACCTACATATAAGACCAAGTTCAACACAAAACGAACAATTTAAAACGATTACAGACACAAATAAACACGAGATACTGAACTACTGGCATCATGCACCAATAGACTCCCCCTTGGCAGTAGCTTCATATCTCTATCTTCTTTCTTGTGTCTGGTAATCCAAAAATCTCGTACCACCCGTCTTCAAGCATGAACGCCCTGTCTCACACAGACATAGACCACCTTCTGGTACTTCTTAGCTTCATCCTTCCACGTAGGAATATAGAAAATCTTCTTATCATTAAGTACCTGCAAATCAGCTTGAGACAAATTTACCAAGTGTATGGGATCATACACTCTCAGGATCTCCTGTTCATCCTCATCTTCCATAACAACTTCAGCAGTCTTGCAGTCAACATACCATGTAACACCCCGTAACCGCAGCGGAAACGTAAACGGGATGCAACAGACACCTCTGATATCAACCACATTGTTTATAAAGAAAACTGAATACATTAATATACTTCAAATTACATTATCTTGTATTTCATTACCGTCTAGGTGATACACACATCATACAATACGATACATAATTCTATTTATTATAATGTATCCTAACATTCCGCACGCAAATTTTACACACATCAAGCACTTAGCACGTAAGCAATCATTTCATCTTAGTTGTACCTGAAAAGCATGTGAGAAAACGGGTCAACTACGAATAGTTGGTGAGTTTCACAATTTGAGTAAACTATGATAAATCCATATCATACTATAATATTATCTGGGGACACTGTTAACCTAGTACTGTACTCATTCTGGGGGCAACGTTAACCCAGAAACACTTCCAAAGACATCTGGGGACACAGTTAACCCGGTAACACTTCCAAAGACATCTGGGGACACAGTTAACCCAGTACTGTACCCATTCCGTACGATTCCCGTACAATCAAATATTTATAAATACACGCAAATCCATGCGTTCAGTATGTATTTAAACATTTCAATAGTAACATGCTTCCGCCCCGGGAAAATATTTGAAAACAATTCAGAGAAAGGGGCTCGTGAAACTCACCTTAGCACATGCAAGCAGGTAACAACAATCATTATCAATTAACACGTCCAATCTGTAATATGATCCCTACGATCGTTATTATACAATTATTGTTTATAAAATCTTTAACCGTATCAACCGGTACATCTGGGGACACTGTCCACCCAGTACTGTACCCATTCCGGGGGCAAGGTTAACCCAGAAACACTTCTCCGGACTCAGATTGTGATGTCGTTTAGAGTTCCATGGTCACTACTACTATTAGTCGTTTTTCTCGTTTTGCGTGCCTAGCACGGTTATCCGTTTTTACGTTTCAAAAATAAGTTTGGTCACACACGACCCGAGAGTAGTGGTTGACTGATAATTTAATTAAAGATGTGAAATTAGAGCTTGGTTTAGACGCCCCGATTGGCCGCGGGACCCGTTTCCGTATTTGGCGTACCGGAAACTGTTAAATCGGTTAAAAATACCCAAATCATCCGAATTATTTTCGGATGATTCATTCTTACTTGTTTAACTCAATTATATGAAAATAGTTCATTTTTAGGGTTTTTATACACCAGTCAGCTCGCTTAAGCGAACTTCACCGGTTTACGCGTTTTAACTTTAAAAGTTTGATAATTAGCACAAATAATTATCCGTTTAACCTCGGATCTTGAAATTTTGCAAAAATAACATTTTGACAGTGGGGAAGTTTATAGAAATATTTTCAGAATTAATTTTTATATTTAAAATTTATTTATCTATTTTTAAACATCATTTAAACACTAAATATGTCGTAAATACCAAACGATCTTAGAAAAATACCAAATTTTTCCTGGATGTCCCCTGCCATCCACATAGTCCCCTGTAATTTTTCCAGAACCAAAATCTACTTTTACATGCCATTTTCACTAAAACCGGGCTAGAAAACCCTAGAACTAGTTAATTCGAAAAGCCTACTTAGACTTCTCCAAATGACCTCAAATTTTGTGAGTGACTTATACATGATATAAAAAGCTTATCTGAAATTTTCCAGAATTTTTCATGATATTTAACTATTTTTCACCATTTTTGGCCAAAACCGAGCATTAAATTCACCAAATATTCATCCTTTATCCAAAAATTACCAAAAACTCACAGAACTCATATTTTCATGTGTAGATCATCCCTGTAAAATTTCATGACCTAACTCTACACGTATCACAATCTGTCCAAATATCCCAAAACCGAACATAACCGAATATACCTTTCGTTTGCCGCCACTACAAGCTACAAACTCGTCTTTCCGCCTTATTTACCACTAAACACAGAACCTACAAACAACATACCACAATACCAAGCAAGTTACACTCACGATCAAGCCATTTCTTTCACGGTTTCGGTTATGATTCCAAAAACAAAGATTTAACCGTAAAAATTCGTTTTTGATTCGTTTAACTCCTTTCTTGGACCAAGATCCCTTGTATAACCTGTATACATCACTTGATCATGCAAGAATCGGTTTTCATCTTTGAAACTTCATTTTCTTGCAATTAAACTCAAGAAACGAAGATGGAAACGTGATTAACTCGATTCTTTACCTTGTTTTCTTGCTACAAAAGCTCGGTTTTGGATCATGATCTTGTGAGGAAGTTAGGATTGTTGGATTGTTGGGTGAAAAAAAGAAATAAGGACTAGGGGATAACACCCCATGTCCGATCGGAAACATAAGGAGGGTGGGGTGGGACCCACCTCTCCATTCTTGGCCATTCATTTAGATTCTCGCAATCTGGATAATGTTTTGGATAATCTGGCTCAGTTCGTTTTTCGGTTAAATGTTTAATTTGGCTTAAAACGAGGCTAAAACGGTCGTTTTTCGGCTTAAAAATGAAATTTATATAAAACCGATTCAAGAACTTTAAAACTTAAACCATGACATTTATTAACTTAAAACATCATATCATTAATTATTGCGCATCTTTTTCGGCTTGATCGATCGTCTCTTGCTCGGTTTGGTATTAAAGGTTTCGTTTAACGTACCGACGTACATTAAATCGAAATTCTTTTCTGTGCCGTACTTTACTTATCCCGAAGCATTAATGCTTCGTAAAATCACTACATATCATATATCTCGTCTATAATTGAACCCTAGATTCGTTCGGGTTTCAATAACTATCGATCGATTGATCGCATATTCAATACGATGAATTATATATTCACGTACAATCCATACAGTGAACCCTGTATTCTCGTATAATTACTATGGTAATTCATGTATCTGACATTAAATATGACGTAACTATTATCTACCGGTTAGGGTATACCGGGTTTCGTCGGAATCGTTACATACCACCACTTGAGATCCTTCAACACATCCTTGAGGCACTATCATCCAGACTCTCAACTTCCTCTAAGCCACTGTTAATCTCAATTTGTTCGCCAATCTTTTTAATCTCACTGAAATATAACGCATCTTCAACCAAGTCGTCTTCATCATCCACAACAATTATCTCACCATCTGCACTGCCAGACCGGAACAGAAGACTCCCCCTGAGATGTGAAGGCCCCAAGAGATTGTGAAGTTCTTGGCAGCTCATCACCTGCACCTTCCAATGCATTGGGATCATTGTCTCTGTCCTCCCTTCTTTTTGATCTCAGCTCATCTCCCCCTTAGATGCCAAGTACTTCTTTAAAGTATCAAAAAATTTTCCGTGTTCCCTTTATTGCTCGGCAACAACACGTTCCAGAACCACAATCTGTTCGGAATCCATCAGAGAAGTAACAAACTCAAACAACATATGAGAAATATCCTTAATAAGTGAACAAAACCAGATTTGATCAAGGTTGATTCCGAGATTAAATTCACCGAGGATTTTAAGAGTAAAGTTTGACCTATTTTGACCAAAAACTTGTTTATAAACCCTTTGGAAAACCCAAGAAGTTAAATTAACTTCGCTGGTTTAGAAAACTTCGCCATAGCGAAGTTAATTTTAGAATCATTTTGTAAAAGATCAAAAACGAGTAACCAAGAATTTAAAGAGGAAAAACCATAAGACAAACCACATAATAACAGAAAGGGATCAAAATTCAGTCTTGATCGAACCCTGCATGTTTTTAGAAAAGATCCGAACAGGAATCATACTGATTAAGAGGCTGTCACACGGATCCATGTTCAGCGGTATTATGACATAGAGAAACTGGTTGTAGGCAGGTATCAAACATAGTATGGTTTTCATCGCTTCTGTGATACATATTAGGTTCAATTAAGCTCAAAAATTAGATGGACATCACATGAGAGATTGTGATGCCTCCTATCTATTCTCAAAGCGTATTTGGCTTTCCCCAAGTCACTTCGAGTTGACTTCGACCCGTAGTGTCTGATTAAACAATGTGCACAATTTGACCTTCTGATTCATCTTCCCGATACATCTTATACTTTGAAAATATTCTTTCTTGCCTTTTTCTTGATATTTGTAACGAGACTAGCTCCAAAGGCTCAACTTTAATAACTATAACTATATATATATATATAGATTTTTTGAGTTAAAGACAATAATACGACTGCAAGTCTAATATAACTACAAGTCCCGAATCTGGATCACTGCAGATTACATAACACTATCTTCGAGGGAATCAGAACACTCACGGGCTCGTGTATGACTGGGTAATCACTTTTCTGCCAATCATTCGGAAAGATGTATATGGAGACATGCATAACTCAGAATGATTCTCCACATTAAATCGAGAAGATTTAGTTTGTATCACTTCTACTTTTACGCACCATAGAAAGCTACCATAACATACATTGACTATTCTAGAGTCTTTTAGGTCTTAATAACTTCACCAGTTAAGCACACAAAATTAGTTTATCTATCACTTTCCAAGGTTGGATCAATTTTCATTTTAACACCGTATTGAAACTTCTTACGAAGTTATAGACTGAAAAATTATATCATCTCCCAAAAAAAAAAATTTAAAATTCTAGCGAGCCGATCAAGTCAAAGTCTTTAGGTAAACGGCTATCCTGAAGATCCAAAGGATCAACCGGACCGACCACATACGAGTATGTGTCCCTCTGACTAAGTATGAACGACTAATTTTAAGCTAAAGAATAAAACCCATCATAAACCGCCCCGGTCACTTTCAGTCATCTGGTTAATGGCTATCCTTATAATCTACACGGAGAAGTAAGGACCAAACATATCCTTGGATATGTCCTTCAAACTTGAGCAACCGACATAAATTTAAGCGATAGTGATGTTTTTTTTTTTAGGTAATAATAGAGAAAACACGGTTACTCGGGATTGATCATTCCGTTAAGCTCAACAAGATTTTGAAAACGGGATTGGTCAAACGCTTTAGTAAAAAGATCGACAAAAATATTCATAGAATCAACCTTTTCAAGCATGGTTAACTTCTTCTCAGCATAATCCACGGTTTGTATTTTATCTTCAACCTTTAAGTTATGCATGAAGCTCTCTTCTTCGACAGTTAACATCTGAGTGTCCATCCTTTCTCCCATATCAATGCCTGAAATACTCTTTTCACTTTCACCTGCAACACTCACTCTTCCTCCTTGTACGACTTTCCAATCACGTAACAATTTCTTGTTACCAGTTATGTGCAGGGAACAGCCACTGTCAACAATCCACATATTGTTTACAGCCCTGTTTGACTGTTCCTGCACAATTAAAGAAATAGAGTAAAATCTAAGGACCCAATACCTTTTGGTCTTGGTTTGATTAAACCTGTTATCCAGCATCCAGTACCTTGGTTGCCCAAAGTCAGTTTGAGGAGAGTTTCTATAGGTTCTGAAAGGAAAATTTCTAGATGACTGGCTATGAGGCCATCCAAACCTTCGAGAATTAACTGAATTAAACTTGTTAGTTTGGTAGTTCACTGGGAAAAAACGAGACTGATTTCTTTGAAATCTTGGATTAGTCCAATGATTGAAATTTGGTATGTTCACATTCTCACCAACATAATAATTAGTATTCGTTTTATTCTCAGTTTTAGGAGGCCTCATATTTCTAGATTTTCTCTGTTCCAGAGGACAATCAGTGACAAGGTGTCCCACGCTGTTGCATCTGAAACAACTTCTGTTCGAACTATTTTGGTTGTTTTGAACTTTCTTCTCAAAAGTTGTTGCAGATGTCGAGGTTGCATTACTACCCGTTTGTCTAACATATGGTGGGACGAACGGATTTAGGGAAGATTTCTTTTCATCAGGCCTATAGTCCTCCCCCGTTTTAGTAACACAACCTTTTCTTCTATCTCATCCGATTCGGACGTTTTGTCCGAATTTGACGACACAGAACTAGAGATAGAACTTGTGACATTTGAACTTGTCTTACTTGTTTCACTCTCATTAACTTCAGTTTCTTTAGCAGAAACTTTTATGGGAACCGTTTGACTAATTTGAACATTAGCAGATTGCTGATTACTTGGATCATAAGTATAATTATTGTTATATGGTGGTGGAACTTCAGATAATCCAATTCCCCCTTTGTTAACCAGGGAACGTTGAACACTTATGATATGGTCTAACATTGCAGAAGAATTTCTAAATTGTTCAATTTTCCTGTTTAGTTCCACCACTTTTACCTGGTAATCAGCTATCTGTTTATCTTTTTCAGCAATTAGTTTGGTCTTTTCTTCTAACACTTCGTAACTAAGATCAATTACTTGTATTTTTCAGTAGCTAGAGTGGCTTTAAGACTTCTGATATCCTTTTCACTGGCTTTTATTTTTACCGAGTAACTATTTTCATTAGTTTTAGAATAGTGATGTTCTTCTTTTAAGTTTTTAAATTGAGTGTCCAAACTAACAAACTGATCATTTAATGTTTTCAATTGATCAGACAGTTTTTCACATTGTTCACAATTAGAGTCAGAACTTACCTCTGAGAGTTGATCGTTAACTTCTGCCATGTATGCTTGATCTTCCCCCGTCTCTCTCACTTCCTCCAGTTTCAATGCTTACCGGATTTGCTTGTTCGAACACCTCCTCAACTTGTATATTCCAGTTGTATCCACCGTTCTGTTGAGATACCATAGCCTTATTTTCATTACCACCCCCATTCTGTTGAGCAGGCCTGTTCTGACTTCGTTCGACTCTCTCATTTGTACATTCTTTAGCAAAGTGACCATTTTGTTGACAATTGTAACAATGAACTTTTGACTTATCAAACCCCGGTCTTTCTCCAACAAACTTTCTACCAGTTTTCTTCATAAATCCTTTAACCCTTCTTACTATCATTGCCATCTGCCACTGCAGATCCATATCCTCCAGATCATCAGCGTCTATCTGATCATAGTCTTCATCCAACGTTGCAGGGTCAACTATTTTTCCTTTTATATAATTCTCATAAGATGCAATGAAGGAGGCATAGAGAGCGAACTGCTGTTCAGCTGATTTCACACTCATAGGCTTATGTGAGTAGTTCTTGCTTGTAGCACTGGATGAGAAGTTACCAGTTGTGGTTTGAGGTTTTGAGGAACTACTACCTCCTGCTACGAAACATACGTCACCATCCATATTGAGAATCACTTGGCCATCTGGAGTGGAGTTTGATTCTCCCTTTGAGTTGTAGGCAGTGGATTCTGATTTTGAACTTGAGTTTGGAGTGACTTTCGCACCATACATTCCCGGATCCTGAACCTGATCAGTTGGTGTCTCCTTTCGAGCCATGTTAAGTTCAAAATTTCGTAACTTATTTACCACTGTTTCCAAATCAGTCTTCTCAAAGTCTTTATCTTCTCGCATAAGAACTGTGTACATTTTCCATTTTGGTGGGAGAGCATCAAGAAGTTTCTCTACTATCTCTTCTTCCTTGTATTCAATTGAATAGTTATTTAGCTCGGTCATCAGATGATAATATCGTGTGATGATATCATCAAGTGATTCATTTTTCATATACTTGAATACGAAGAATTGAGTTTTTAGCAGAATTGTCTTGGAGGTACGAATCCCAACATTACCTTCATATCTATTTTCTAGTGCTTCCCATAGTTCTCTAGCAGTTTTGTATTTCTTGAAGGTATGAATAATTTCTTGTGGAAGTGCCATTGTTATAGCTGCATGCGCTTTACTCTCTGACTCATACATTTTCTTTTCATCATCTTCCATCTTACTGTACTTCTTAATCTGTTCACGACCTTGAAACATGGATGTAGGTGGAATGTATCCGTCTTGAATGCAAACCCACATCTTTGCATCTTGATACTTCACATACTGTTCAAACCGATCTTTCCATGCAACGAAATCAGTACCTTTCGGTAGTTTTGGAGCTTTAGTTGCAGAACCAGCCTCAACCTCCATCTTTACCAATTCTGTGATATTTATCGAAGTCATACTTGTACGAAACGATACTTAGAATTTAAAATTAGAATTCCAGGTGCAGTAGGCAGCGAAGTTACTACAGCTTCGCCTGTAGAACTTCGCTTAAGGACAACTTTGCCTGCCATACAAGTTCGCTAATGATAACTTCACCTACAACTTCGCTGTTATGCAACTTCGCTGATCTCTTAACTTCGCTGATCCCTTAACTTCGCAGATAATCAACTTCGCCAAACACTTATATGTTTGCTTAAACCCTACTTTTTGTGACGGCAAGTTCGCCAGAAGAACAGGGTTTTTGCAGGTTTTGTTAGGTTGATTGCGATGGACGCGAGGGTGTTTTAAAGTTATATATGATGAGGGAAGATGAGCAAAAGACAAAAAACGAGGTATTTCAACGTAAACTCGTTCAGCAAATAGTCAAACGGAACGATCTTAACACCCGTGTGATAATCCCGAACCACACAATCACGAACAAAAAGCCCTGATACCAATTGTAGGTTCCCAACCGGATCTACACAGGAGTATCTCGTAACACGAGGGTGCGGAATCCCCACGTATACGATACTAGCGTCAAGACAATAAATACGTTGAATATGAACAAACACACGAGGACTAACGATAAAACTTGATATATTGCAAATCGAAAACCAACACGTAACACAAGTGTTACAAAACGGCCGTCCAAAGTTATGCCTACGCATGCCGAAGTTACTGTTTATATAATATGATAACTTCGCCCAACAGGCTAGGCGAAGTTATCATAACTTCTCTCAACAAGTTCGCTAAACATAAAGGCGAACATATAAGACCAAGTTCAACACAAAACGAACAATTTAAAACGATTACAGACACAAATAAACACGAGATACTGAACTACTGACATCATGCACCAACAATTAGTTTATGTTGAAATAAGATAAAAAATAATTAACTTGCTCAATTATTAATTTAAAGATATGAAATATGTTATATCTGTTGTAAAATATTTTAAATAAAGGAAATTTTTATAAATCATCTTATTTGAAAGAAAGTTTATAAGTTTATGATGATCAACAAGTCATAAGATTTACATAAATATATATATTCATGCTTGTTCTTGCAAAATAACTAGGTTTGATCCAAGATTTAGAAAAATCAAAGTGTTTATCTTGGATATCCATGATCATAATGATTCTTAAAACCAAAATATAATATTTTTATGATAAAAGTAACATGATCATGAAGAATAAATGATGAACATTCAGCATTAAATCAAAACAAAAACTATAAAATGCATGGAATCATAAAACTTATTTGTTTGTACTTTTAATCTTAAGAAAATAGTGGATTGAGTTGTGAAACTAATGGAGGATTTGTCCTCCTTTTATAGTGAAAATATGGAGTTGTTATGTCTTATGGAATTTATGAAAATTAATCATATTTAATATAATTAAAAATAAAAATTAAAATGGTTTAAAAGGTTTTGAAAGTGTTTAACTCTTTTAATAATTTTTATTAATTAAAACATTCATTGCTATTATTATTAGTTAATTAAAAAGAACATAATATGAAAAAGATGGTAATAATAATAGTTCAAGATTTATTATAATGATTTGCATGGGAAAAGTTCATGAATAAATTATCTTGATTATGAATGTTTTAAATGAGTATGCAATACCACAAGGGTGGTAAAAAGTATATTTGCATAGAAATGATCACATAAAATACATAAGACGAAAATTGAGATTAATTAATAATATTATAAAAATATATAAATTTAAGTAGAACAAAACCGAAAATTTAAAATGGGTCCGGGTTTTCGGGTTTGAAAATTAATGAATGTTATAGGATATTGCACGTGCTGACAAGTTTTAATGCTATGTTAAATGAAGGTTAAGTATGTATGATTATATGTATGAATGTTATAAAGTTAATAAAAGAAGGTTAATGTATGGTTGTATGGTACGAAGAGGGAACCGGGCCCTAATAATACTCGAGGAAAGAGGGAATCGAACCCTACTAATATTCGAGAACTAGGGAACCGAACCCTACTAATATTCAAGGAAAGAGAGAAACATGCCCAAATAATACTCGAGGAAGTAGAGCGTAATGCTCTTTATAACGTAAGATATGAATGTAAGTAAGAATGAAGGAAAGTATGAAAGTATGAATGAAAGTATGTAAGTATGAATGTATTGTAAGATGTATGATTAACTAGAACTCACTCAGGATAGCTGAATTTTAGTATGCGCGCAGGTGAGTAGGATGAGGCAGCTCGCTTGAGGGGACCACGTGGCAAAGAGTCTGGCATCGGAAGACCCAAAATGTTTATTAGTTATGTTTTAAAGGCAGTATGTTTATTAAGACAAGTTATGGATTAATATGCATGTTTTATTGAAAGTTTAATATTCCGCGAATGTTTTTATTAACTCTGATTATTAGAACTATGTTGATGAGTGAATCCAACGTCCAAATGTGAGGCACCGGTGATGGGGCCTTACAAGTTGGTATCAGAGAAAAGTTCGAGAGATTTAAGCATCCTATATGCTTAGACTCGAACAGAAAATGAGATTTAAGTAAAAAAAAGAAAGAAGATGCCAGTTCAAGAATGTTATGTGTCACTCAAGCAAACTCAGTAAAGGTAAAGGTATGAGTGAATAATTGTGTAATATTAGAGATAGGATTAACTGATTTCCTTGATTGATTAACTGTTAAAAGTAGAACCATCACAAATAGACTCATAACGGGAAGTGTATAGGACAGGGAAAGTAACGTGATCAGTTAATCACAGCTGGCCACTGTCATTACCTGTTAGCCTTACTATCCTTGTACTAAATAGTTCCTTGAGTGATGACGTTTGATTTTCCCTTTTAGAATACAATGGCTGGAACAGAAGGAAATGCAGGAGATGGAGGAATGGTGTGCTGAAGGTCGCACTGGGCGTCGTGGCAGTCCTTGTCGTGTCCAACAACCTTCGGTTGAGACAGCTTCCAACACCGGAGATGAAGGAAGCGCAACTGGAAGAGACCCGAACATCAACGAAGGGGTTCAACTAGATCCCGCAATTCTTGCAGTTATTGTTCAAGCTATAGCCACTACTATAAAGAATATGACCCCTGGAGGCTCTGCTGGAAGCCGTGAAAGAACTGCATAAGGAGCAGGTGGTGATGGTAGGAGAGATGAGGAAGGGGAGAGGGAGGCCTCGAGTGGGGTTAAGTCTGTGAAAGCCGATGACGAGAAAAGAGGCCGAGGTGGGTGCAACTATAAGTCCTTCAAGGGATGCGACCCGTCGAAGCTGACAGGTCTGGGAGACGCAATCACTACTCTCCAATGGATAACCGCTATGGATAAAATTATCCGAATCAGCGAGTGTCATCCTGACCAAGCTGTCGGTTACGCCACCCAATCATTTGGTGATGAGGCGATGTACTGGTGGGAATCGATTGAGCAGAGGAAGAGTCAAGAGGAAATCAAAAGTGGGAGGATCTAAAAGAACTGGTTATGAAGAAATTCTGTGCTGACGCCGAGGTTGAATGGGCGGAGATGAAATTCCTGAATTTGAAAGCTGGCACGATGACACATCGTGTATACCACCGAGTTCAACCGAATGTCTAGGTTGGTACCCGATATGGTCAAAACTGAGGCTAAAACAATCAAGTGCTACATGAGAGGATTGCTACAGAAAGTCCGTATGCTAGTCCATGCAAATAAACCTGCTACTTTTGACTTTGCTATCGAACTCGCAGAGATGGTTTATGAGGACCTGGCTGCAGATGATGTTGTGGTGGAAGAAGAACAGAAGGATAAGATGTGGGTCAATCATGTCAAACGACCTGGTACTCAGTTGTGGAACTCAAAAGATAAGAAACAGAAGGTGTGGGAGAACAGGTCATGCAAGACTTGTGGCAAAGCACACGGTGGTGAGTGCAGATGGGGTAAGGGTTCCGACGTTTGTCATAAGTGTGGAAAGATGCATGCGGGGGAGTGCAGAGTTGGATCGAATGTCTGCTACAAGTGTGGAAAGGCCGGTCATTATGCTCATGAGTGCAGTGCTAAGCCCGCATGTTACAAGTGCGGTAAGACATGCCATTTTGTTAAGGAATGCACCGATGGTGGAGCTGGAGGAAGCGGAAAGAAGGATGCTGAGCCAACAAGGACAAAGATCAGGGCCTACATGCTGACTCAAGAACAGGCCAAGCAGATTCCAGATGCCATGACAGGTACGTTTCTAGTAAACGATATTTCCTCTTCTGTATTGTTTGGTTCAGGTGCGAACAAAAGTTTCATAGCCACGCCCTTTAGTAAATTAGCTATAAAATGAAATGATCATGTGTACAAACTGAGTAAAGCTTTATATGGGCTACATCAGGCACCTCGTGCCTGGTACGCAACCATGTCCGATTACTTGCTTGAGAATGGGTTCGAAAGAGGAAAGATCGATAGCACGCTGTTTGTCAAGAGAAAAGGGGGAGATTTTCTACTAGTTCAAGTCTATGTGGACGACATCATTTTGGCTGCATCAAAAGTCGCCATGTGTCAGGAATTTGAAGCGGTCATGAAAAAGAGGTTTGAAATGAGCGCCATGGATGAATTAACTTTCTTCTTAGGATTGCAATTAGATCAGAAGAAAGATGGGATGTTTATTCATCAAACAAAATATGTCCATGATGTGCTCAAGCGCTTCAAGATGGAAGATAGCACCCCATTTGATACTCCAGTTCGCGTCAACCACAAACTGGGTGCTGACTCTGACAGTGATGAAGACGTTGATCCCACCAAATATCGGGCAATCATAGGTTCCTTAATGTATTTAACTGCATCTAGACCTGATATTATGTTTGCAATTTGTCTTTGTGCTCGTTTTCAGGCAAGCCCGAAGGAATCTCACATGAAGGGAGTGAAGAGAATATTGCGATATCTCAAAGGCAAGCCTAAGTTGGGATTGTGGTACACGAAAGGGAGAGAACTGGATTTGGTAGCTTATACGGATTCTGATTATAGAGGCTGCAATCAGAATAGGAAGTCAACAACCGGTGGATGTCAGTTTCTGGGAGGAAGATTGGTGTCGTGGCAATGTAAGAAGCAGACCTAAGTAGCCATTTCCACCTATGAAGCAGAGTACATGGCAGCATCAAACTGCTGCTCCCAGGTTCTTTGGATACAACAGCAATTGTGCGATTACGGTCTGAATTTCACTCAAACTCCTATTTGCATTGATAACACTGCTGCAATCTCAGTAACTAACAATCCCGTCAAACACAGCAAAACTAAACATATTGACATTCGTCATCATTTTATACGGGATTGTGCTAAGAAGAAATTAATTGTGCTTGAAAAGGTTGATTCTTTGGATAATTTCGCCGATCTTTTTACTAAAGCGTTTGACCGATCCCGTTTTCAAAATTTTGTTGAGCTTAATGGGATGATCAATCCCAAGTAACCTTGTTTTCCGTTTTATTTAAAGAAAAAAAAAACATCACTATCGCTTAAAATTATGTCGGTTGCTTAAGTTTGAAGGACATATCTTTGGATATGTTTGGTCCTTACTTCTACTAGTAGATTATGAGGATAGCCATTAACCAGATGACTGAAAGTGACCGGGGCGGTTTACGATGGGTTTTTATTCTTTCGCTTAAAAATAGTCGTTCATACTTAGTTAGAAGGACACATAGTCGTATGTGGTCGGTCCAGCTGATCCATTGGATCTTCTGGATAGCCGTTTACCTGAAGACTTTGCCTTGATCGGGGCGATAGAATTTTAAAATTTTTTTTGGGAGATGATAAAATTTTTCAAGTCTATAACTTCATAAGAAGTTTCAATACAATGTTTAAAAGAAATTGATCCAACCATGGAAAGTGATAGGAAAACTAATTTTGTGTGCTTAACTGGTGAAGTTATTAGGCCTAAAAGACTCTAGAACAACCATTGTATGTTATGGTAGCTTTTTATGGTGCGTAAAAGTAGAAATGATACAAACTAAATCTCCTTGATTTAATGTGGAGAATCATTCTGAGTTGTGCATGTCTCCATATACATCTTTCTGAATAATAGGCAGAAAAGTGATTACCCAGTCATACACGAGCCCGTGAGTGTTCTGATTCCCGAGAAGATGGTGTGTCAAGTACCTGCATTGATCCAGATTCGGGTCTTGCAGTCGTCTATTATTTGAAGCTGTATTATTATGTTTATTAAAAAAAATGTTGTTAAGCCTTCTGAAGCTTATGTTGTTTCAAATATCAATCAAGAGGCAAGAAAGAGAACGGGAAGAAGACTCTAACAATCGATATGTACTTACTGTTTAATCAGACACTACGGGTCGAGGTCAACTCGGGGTGACTTGGGGAAAGCCAAATACGCTTTGAGAATAGATAGGAGGCATCACAATCTCTCATGTGATGTCCATCTAAAGTTTGAGAATAATTGAACCTAATCCGTATCACAGAAGCAATGAAAACCATACTAAGTTTTATACCTGCTTACAACCTGTTTCTTTATGTCATAATACCGCTGAACATGGATCTATGTGACAGCCACTTAATTAGTATGATTCCTGTTCGGATCTTTTCTAAAACATGCAGGTTCTCGTCAAGACTGAAATTTGATCCCGTTTATTTAATTACTAAAATTTTCATTGCATATTTTGTTTTGTGGTTTAAAACTTGGTTACTTGGTTCTTAAAAGATAGTTGCATTTTGATCAAATTTATAAGGTCCTGTTTTGTAAATTAAGTTAGGCGAAGTTACTGGAAAGGTTTAGGAGCGAAGTTGTTCAGGGGCGAAGTTAAGGGTAAGCGAAGTTAACCTTAACTTCGCATGAGTACTATCAAAACTATATAAGGGGTCAACTGGTCAAACTCTTAACAAACTTTCAAACCCCAGCGAACTTATAACCAAACAACCAACCTCGGCGAACTTAATCCTTGAATCGAACTCTTTTTTATCTATTTCTTGTCCGTGTTAAAGGTGTGTAGGATCGGTTTAACATGTAATTCATATTAATGGTGTTAATCAGTAGCCTCTTTGGTCTGATTCGTAACTTAGTTCATTCAACCCTTTTAACACCCGATAAACTTCATGTTTCTAGGGTGTTCGTAACCCATTTAATCTTCTAGATCTCAATAGAACTATCTTTTCATGTTTTGACGTTCAAATATGTCAAACAAAACCTTGATCGGATCATCTGTATGCGCCGTTTCAGATTCAGGCGAAGTTAGGTTTAGGCGAAGTTGTTCTCAACTTCGCCCTAGGCATAACTTCGCCTGCTCATTTTTAAATTAATTATTTAGTCTGGTTGTTCTCAGGCGAAGTTAGGGTTAGGCGAAGTTATACTCAACTTCGCCTCAGGTTTAACTTCGCCTGCTGCTTAATATTATTTAACAGTTCTAATTTGTTATCAGGCGAAGTTAAGGTTAAGGCGAAGTTGTACTCAACTTCGCCATATGGATAACTTCGCCTGCACATAAGATGTTATCATAACTTCGCTCATGGTAACAGGCGAAGTTATGATTAGCTTTGTCGATGTTCTAACTTTGACCGTTTGTTGTGCAGATATGGCTGCTGTAGCAGGAGCTGGTGGTGCTGGTGGTGACGAAGGTGGTGACAACAACCGACAGTTCTTTTCGGGTCACAACATGTACATTACTTTGGTTCCGGATGCTAGTGGTATCGATGACTATCGCGAGATCGTCTCCTTCCTCGTTCGCTCACGTATTTTTCACGCCATCACTACAACTCTCCCCATTTCTCTACCGAATATTGAAGATTTCTGGCGAACGGTAGAATATGACCGTAGAATTGATCCTCCAGTTATGCGCGCTACAGTAAACAATCAGGTGGTGCAATTCTCAGCAGATCAGATCAGAGTCGCCTTGCAGTTCGGGGCTGAAACTACAGCTGATCCAACAGATTTTCCAGCTCCATTCAGAGATGGTGCATTTCTACGTATGGGCTATTCGGGTCCTTTGGGTGACACTCAAAGGAGAAAGGGTTTCTTACTAGATCAGTGGCGTTTTCTGATGCACGAAATGATAGTGTGTATGTCTGGTCGTAAAGCTGGTAATGACGGTATGGGGGCAACGATGCAATCTGCTATGACAGTCCTGACTTACAACAAGCCCTACACCTTTAGTCAGATGGTGTTTTATGAAATTGATCATCAGAGACGCGCGGTCGCCAGGGAAAGATTTTTAATGTACCCAAGATTTTTACAGATGATTTTGAATCATGTAGCACCTACGCTACCTCAACGACGTCCTATCCGTTATGTTGAGAGTGTAAGTAAGAGAATCTTTGCGCAATGCAGGTCGTCAAGTGCTTGCAGCAAACCAGAGCTTCGTCCGCGGCACACTTCATTGCTTGGTTATTTGGTGAACCCTGATTATATTTCTCCTCTAGGAGATGAATTTCGAGACCCGGCACCGCAACAGGCAAATGTTCCTCAACCACCTCCACCTGTGGTACAGCAGGCACTGCCTGCTGATCCTGTTGCAGCTCCGGAGGAACAGGTCGATCTTGAAGCTGCCTTTGGTGGCCAAGGGTTCTTTGATATGGAACAAATTTATCCAGCTGCTGAGGTTCGGGCCCCAGAAGCTGAGGCATCGGGTGTAAATGTTTCGATGGTAGCTACGTCTGTAGCAGATTCTGAGAGAACCGACTCTGACTCCTCCGCTGATGATATCGATGAAGCACAACAGATTCTGGTCAGACAAGAAAGAATACATGGCAAGAGAAAGAAAGACTCGGATGACAGTGAATCTGACTTCGATGAGGAGTTAGACCAGTTGATACGACGATCCAAGAGGGTCAGAACTTGTGAGGGTTCGGGAGCTGGTGAAAGCTCAAGGGTGGTTCGTTTCTCTCCACCCTCGTTATCTGGTATGACTATGGTTCCTGCTTCTATAACTGTAACAGTACCGATAACCTCCAGTGTTTCCGTGGTGACAACGTCATCATCATTTGGTATTCCACCAACCACGTTTCAGTTTTTGACTCCGGAGATTGTTTCCTTGTCACCTCCTACTGTTACTCCATCGGAGGTTGTTGCAAGATTTGTTGAGTCAACGTTGGTTGCAACTGCGGGGTTATCTGTCACAATACCACCCGCGATTACTGTTCAGCCTGCTTCTGATACTCTAGCCAGTTTGGGAATACCTCCACCTTATGCTCAAGACGTTTCTCACATGCGTTTTGATTTTGATGCTACCTTGTCTGATTCTGAAAGGATAGCGGCTCTTGAAAGGGTGGTTGCTGAACAGTCAAGAATCAATCTAATTCAGACTCAAGCTATCCAGCGCCTTGTTACAGAAAATCAGATCCAATCGTCCCTCCTTGTTGAGTACGGTAAACTTTTTGATGCTCTAAAACAGTTCTTAGCATCTCAGGGGGAGACGAGCTGCAAGGGCGACGAGTTTAGAACAAAGAAGAGACATGATAGAGACGATGATCCCAATGCATCGGAAGGTGCAGGTGGTGAGTTTCCAAGAACTGAACAAACTCTTGGGACTTCCACATATCAGGTGGAGTCAACTGGTACAGCAGGTGGATCAGGTGGTGAAGATGTTGTGGTTGTGGATGATGAGGAAATGTTGGGTGATGATGATGTGTTAACTGTTGAGGAGATTGAAAAGATAGAAGAACATATTGTGATTGATAGTGAGATTGAAGAGGGAGAGATTGTGGATGACAGTGTAGAACATGATACTCCAGACATTGACAAAGTGAATGTGAGTCAAGATATGGATGTGCCTGATGAGTCTGAGTGGGAAGAACAGCCGATATGGAAAGAAGGCTACGCTCAGTGGTTTGTAAAGGCAAAGAAGCCAGCGGTTCCAACCATGTTCAAAAAGAGTTACAATATCAAAGGATATGCTGAGTCGAAAAAGGGTATTATTTGCTAGCTGTATGATGAGCAGTTGAAGTTACTTGTGATTAAACGCTTTGATGGGATTCAGTATTTTAAGAGGACGTTGAGATCTCTCAATACCTTGCCTGAGTGTGAGGTGAAGGATTTGGCTAAAATGGTATTGATTCATAGGAGTGATGACAATATGGCCAGAATAATTGGGAAAATTGTGTGGAAAGAAAGTGCGAAAGAGATGAAGTTTGAGCTGTTAAAGCCTCAGAAAGGGAAGCTAGTTGAAGATAATGGAAGAGGAATGCGAGCTGATGGCAAACCTTGGATGGTGATGAAATATAAGCCGGTTCGGTGTTTGAAAGAAGTGCCGATGAAGACAATGCCCAAGGATGTTTTAAAGAATCTCAAGTGGTGGTACGTTGATAGCCAAACAGCTGAAGCCGTTATGGAAGATGAAGATGAGCAGGAGATTCTGAGAGTGTATGATCCCATGCACTTGGTAAATTTGTCTCAGGCTGACTTGCAGGTGCAAAACGATAAAAAGATATTCTATATTCCTGCATCGAAGATGAAGCCAAGAAGTACCAGAGGGTGGTCTCTGTCTGTATAAGAGAGGACTTTCATGCTTGAAGACGGGTGAAACGAGATTTTTGGGATTACTAGACACGAGAATGAAGATAGAAATATGAAGCTACTGCCAAGGGGGAGTCTGTTGGTGCATAATGTCAGTAGTTCAGTATCTTGTATTTTGTATGTGTCTGTAATCATGTTAGATTGTTTGTTTTGGGTTTGAATATGGTTTTACACAAGTTCGCCTGGGATGTAGGCGAATTTGGTGACAAGCGAAGTTATGACAACTTCGCCTAGCATGTTAGGCGAAGTTTTCGAGGTTATATAAACCTAACTTCGGCTTTGGTTTGGGTAAGTTTTTCCAGAACGTGTAAGTGATAATTGAGATCACGTGTTGAAGTGTTGCAATACAATCGTGTTTATTAGTATTGTAACGTGTGTTTTCTTATCGGTTCAACGTATCATATATCTTACGCTCGTATCGTATTATGTGGGGATTCCGCACCCTCGTGTTACGAGATACTCCTGTGTAGATCCGGCTGGGAACCTACAAGCGCCGTACGTCAGACAAGGTAGCTCAGATTCTAGCTATGCAGGAAGCTTATCTTCTGTTGGTGCATGATGTCAGTAGTTCAGTGTCGAGTGTCTGTAATCGTGTTAGTTAGATTTGAGTTTTGTATGTAAGCGAAGTTGCTAACAAGTTCGCTTATATGGGCGAACTCGTTAGACAAGCGAAGTTAGGGACAACTTCGCCTGAACATGCCAGGCAAAGTTGTCGTGTCTATATAAGTTGTTTTGTTTACGGCTTATGATTAAGAGTTCGAGTTTATTCGTGTATTCGAGTCAGAGAGTTTGTATTCAGTGATCATAGTATCACGTGTTTACGGTTGGAATACAACGTGTGTTTGATTATCGTATCGTGTGTTAGCTCGTATTGTTTTCTATACTCGTAACGTCTTACGTAGGGATTCCGCACCTACGTAGAACGCGATATCTCGTGTAGATCCGGCTGGGAACCTACAATTGGTATCAGAGCCTTAGGCTCTTATGCTATGGTTCGAGATATGCGTTTTGGTGTTTCTGGCACGTTTCTGATGCGTTTCTGGCCGATCAGCGCCGCAGGCGAAGTTATGGGGTTCAGGCGAAGTTGTCGCTTAAATTTTAGGGTTTCGGCGAAGATATAAGAGTAAGCGAATTTATTCACAACTTCGCCTACCTCACAAGTTCGCTTATCCCAGGCGAAGTTATGGCCAGGCGAAGTTATGGCCAGGCGAAGTTATGAACAGGCGAAGTTAAGGAGGGGCGAAGTTGACTTTTAGGCGAAGTTGACTTTAGGCAAAGTTAAAAAAAATAACATCGAAAGATGTGGTTCTTGAAGATCTGCGGATCTTTTATATAATAACCGAAACACTTACGTAGTGACGTAAAGGTAAAGGTGTGGTGTTTTGGTTCGTAAAGGCGAAGTTTACACTTACGTAGTGACGTAAAGGTAAGGATCTTTTATTCCAACCGTAAACACGCTTTCAGAATAAAGGTAAAGGTGTGGTTCTTGAAGATGCTCCTGTTGATGTTCGTGCATTGCAGCGTCGGGTTTTTGAACTCGAACAAGATTCGGTAGTCAAAGATGTTCTTATTCGGGAATTGGAGGCAGGTAAATCTGATAAAGACTCCAAGATCAAAGAACTACAGTCCAACAAGGGAGAATTAACTGCACTATATCTTAACCACCAGCAAAAGCTATTTCAAAAGTTTGGAGATGAATTTAAAGGCAGTGATGACATAGCTTTGAAAGTACCCAATGTAAGCCAAGGAAATAGTTCTACTGCTTGTCCCGTTGACAACATTGATGAGTCGAAATCACTATGACAGTACATGGATGCCCCTCCCATCTCCAAGAAGAAATCTGATAGAATCAAGAAGAATGTGCTTGAAAAGGGGAAGAAAAGGCTGCTGGTGATGAAAAACTCAAATCAAAATGTCGAGTCGTCAAATCATCCAGACAGGTTTGTTATTGAATTTCAAAAGGGTTTTAATAGTAAATATAGTGATCGATCAGGAGTTCTATCATGGGGCTTTGATGCGGACAAAAATATGTGGTTGGTAAAAAGGAAGTCAGGGGTCACCGAATACTATAAGAAGATGAAAGATTTTGGCTCCCGGACGAAAGTGGATTTAAGTGATTTAATCAATTCTCCATTCACTAATCCAACTAATGATAAAAGAGGTACTGAGTTCTGGAATTTCCTGAAACGAGAGGTTGATTGAGGCTTCCCGAATATGAATACTGCTGAATCCTTTCTAAAGAAAGCCAAAGGGGTTCAAGATCCTAGGACTGGAAAAACTATGGTAAACGTCATGTGGCCTGCAACAAACAAAGCCACTCACATTCCTGTCCATGACCAGATTCCAGATGGCACCTTGGATAATATGAAATTCTAGATATATGATAGCGTGTCTGCCACTGTCATTATTAAGCTAGAGAAGGGAAAGGGTCAGTACCGATTCGTTGAACCAAGAGACCTATTAAAGCTGGGAGAAAGAGACATCCACACCCTTAGTAATTTTCAGATAGTTGCTAAAGAATTCACAAGTATGGTAGCCACTATCATTCGTTGCAAGTTTTGGGCAGGTGCTTTGAGGATGCTGATGTTGATCACATGGAGCAAGATTGAAGATTAAGCTACAAACCAAGGGGGAGATTGTTGGGCCTAATTTTGTGGTTTGAGCTTAGTCTATGTCAATTCTTCTTGTTTTAGGCTTGGGTTGTAACTTAATGTGTAAACCGAGAACACTTATGTGTTCTCGGTGGGCTTGGTGGTTGTTTGGGCCGGCCTAGTTGGTTAGTGTCCCTATATATAGAGATGTCATGTATAGGGTTAAAGGTTGTTCATTCCTAGTCATTGTTGAAGTATTGAAAGTGCTTAAGCACCCGACGTATTTTGAAGAAACTTCGTGTTAACTTACTGGTTCTTGTTTGTGTTCTTGAATCACCAAGTGTTGGTATTCCACACCAATATTAGTTTGGTTGATATCATATTGTAGTGATCCAGATTCGGGACTTACAACAACACTTACAACATTTCCTAAAATAGCTAGGTAGAGATATAAGGATTCTCCATCCACAGGCTTCATTATAGCTGGAGCTGGAAATAAATAATCCTTCAATGCTTTGAGGGAGACTTCATGCTTCTCTGTCCATTCAAACTTCTTGTTTTTCCTAAGGATGTCATAGAAGTCTTTACACTTCTCTGAGGATCTGGAAATGAATCTGTTGAGAGCAGCTATTTTCCCCGTTAATCTTTGGGCATCCTTAGCATTCGCAGGAGACTTTAAGTTGACGATGGCTTCTATCTGCTCAGGGCTTGGTTCTATTCCTCTTTTGGTCACCATGTATCCTAGGAACTTCCCAGCCTTGACACCAAAGTGGCATTTTGAAGGATTCAGCTTCATATTGTACTGATCCAGGATGTTGAAAGCTTCTTCAAGATCTTTGAGGTGATCCTCAGCTCTCTTTGACTTCACCACCATATCATCTATGTAGACTTCCATGGTTTTGCTTAGCTGATCCTTGAACATCATGTTGACCAGTCTTTGGTATGTTGCCCCTGCATTTCTTAGTCTGAACGGCATAACAATATAACAATATATGCCGGTAGGAGTCATGAAGGCTATATCCTCTTGATCAGATGGTTATATCTGAATTTTTTGAAATCCAGAGGAAGCATCCACAAAGTTGAGCATCTCATGTCCTGCCGTTGCATCCACCATGGAATCTAAACATGATAACGGGCAAAGATCCTTAGGTCATGCCTTGTTTAAATCAGAAAAATCGACACACACCCTCCACTTTCCATTATTTTTAGAAACAACAACCACATTAGCTAACCAACGAGGATACTGGACCTCTCTGATCATACAGGCCTTAAGAATTTTTTCAACTTCTTCTTTGTCGGTCCCCTTGGATTTCAGCTGGATCTTACTCAAATCATGTCACAACTCACACAAATTAATCGTGTTGACAAGAGAGTTAATGACGGGTTACTATATTTCGAAAGATATCCGTTTGTTAAAGACGGAATCAATAACAAACATACGGTTGCAATGAATAATCAAAGATAGAAGGCACACTCAGGATTCACTCAAAAGATTTCCATTTATATAATATTAATCATACAAAAGGATAATCGATTTAGGGTTTTCTCGGAATCCTGAGACAGCCGTCACACAATATTCTCTCAATTAATTGTGTCGGTCTTATCCGTATTGTGTGTCCTTTTGGCGGCGTGCCCTAAATATTCTATTTATAGGCCTGCCAACCTAGGACAGCTGTCATTCCTTCTAGAAACCCTATCCGATAATACACATTCAAATTACATATTCAAAAATAAGCTAAGTGTAAAACAAGTCTTCCGGGTAGGCTTTTCATTAAACTTCAGTCTCTGAGTACGCAGTGTACTCGGCCTTCCTTCAGACTTGGTAAATATAGAAGTGTACTCGGGATCAGTTTCCGGGTAGACTTTACTTAAAGAATATTTTACCAAGTAAAATATTCACCGAGTAGACTTCAGTCTTCTTGAATTTATCAGACTTTGCCCGACAACTCCTTACGAGCAACCCTGTTCTTCTATGATCCTGTTCGGCTCTTTGTCATTGAATAACTTATTAGCAAAGTGTACTCGGGAATCAGTGTACCTTGCTTGAGCTGAACCTTACTCGATATAACTTAGAAATATTCCCTTAACTCATCAAGTATACTCAGACCATACTTATTGATAAATACCTTGCTCGGTCTTCCAATTACTTGGCTTTTTTGACTTGGTTAACCAAACCTTACTCGGAAGAGTAAAATACTTGGTTTTGAAGAACAAACCTGCTTGACAAAGTGAACCTTGCTCGGAGATACCAAATCAGTGATCCTTACTCGGGAATGCACTAAATAACATACCTTGCCCGGATATCCACTTAAGAAGACTATTTGAAGTAAACCTAGCCCGGGAGGCAAAATCTCGTACTCGGCTATGTAAAAGCTTGCTCGGAACCCAAGGTGTGCTCGGATTCAATACTTAGCAGATTCTGAGGAGGTTGAGAAGATTACAATCTTCCATATTCTTCATTTAGGTCAAATCTCTTCAATTGGGTCAAACTTTTGACCCAGCAATCTCCCCCTAGATTGGAACACCTCAGCTGACCCAAAACACTCTATGGTTACTTACACTTAGCAAAAATACACATCAAATTAAAAGTCAAATTTCATAATCAAATTACATAAGCAAAATTACATAATCAAAAGTTGTCCGAAGACATTACATAGCAAAGCCTATTCTATCTATTCTGTCTTTTCCTTTCATTGTAGGCTGCTTGTCTTCTTAACTGTATTACTGATGCAGCTCTTTCTCTGAAGATATTGAGCACTTGGTAGTGAGTGTGTCCTTCTGGTATCACCAAGCCTCTTATATCTATAAGATCATCATTGTGTAAGCATGTCAGATCTGCATCCTTCTTGATTATCGCCAAAGCTTTTCCATCAGAGTTCATTAGCACATAATTACCAGTGTCCTCTTTGTATTCCACTTCCGCAATGACACCGTTCTTCTGTACCGTATAGTTTGGCCTTCTCATTCTTCTTCCCAAGTTTATACACATATTCAAGTTGGACAGTGGATTCTGATCTCGGACACTTATTTGGTAGTTCAGTTTAGCCCTGTCCATTCTCTTTAACTTCTCGAACCTTTTTGATCTGTGGAGTTGAATCATTCTCCAACTTCTCTTTTCTTTTAAAAACTTGAATCCATCACCAGCCTGTTCATGAAGGTATTTTAATAAGTCATTCATCTGTCTTCCTGCAGGTCGGTTTCTATCTCTGAAGTCATACAGGTGTAGAGAATCCATTCTTCTTAATTGTTCTTCATTATAATCACGGAAGTCACTTCTGACTACAATCTCCCTTAACTATCTACTCTACATAATAACTTTTAGACAGTCAGTAACAGAATCATAGTAAATCTCTCTTGGTAGATCCACATCCAATTGTGGTCCATATGATCTTTGTTGCGCAGAGCCACTTGATTCTCCTCTTCCACCTTGACCTCTTCCTCTAGGAAATCTTTGATGAAATGGAGGTCTGACAGGAATCGACTTCTTGGGCTTTTTAGGTCCCAAGTTGAAAGTCTTAACATAGATAGCTTCCACCATCTCAGTAGGAAGGTTGGCCAATTCAACGATATCCTGTCCAGCAGCTTAAAGTTCAATCAACATCTTAATCATTCCTGGAGTTCTTGCCAATCCAGCAGGTACAAACCTACCATCGGCATAGTATCGTGGATTTTCTCCTTTGCTCAATGCCTTTTCCCATTCATCTTTTTGAAGATAGAAAAGAGTCTTCAAACCCTCTTTCTCCAATACATTAAAGTCTGCTTCAGTCATCCCTCTCTTATTTATCATTATGTTCCTTAGGATGTTTATCATTTCCTCATTATCCCAAGGCATGAATGGTTCATCTTCTGGTTCAGGTTTCACTTTTTCTTTTCCTTCTGTTATACTGATCCACAACTGTCTTTTTATCCAAGTTCTTTACAATTTCAGGTTTCATGCCTTTTTCCAACAAATAACCACACATTCCATTAAATTTTCTTTTCAACTCTTCCAGTTCAAGTTCCTCTTTTTCTCTAACACATCTCTCTACAACTTTCTCTCTTTCACTAATGTACAAATCTTCTAGTTGGTCAACAGAGAAATGTTCTAAATCTTTCTCAGAGTAGCCAGGTTTTCTCAGATAATCTTTGTGCTTCTTGCTATCTTTGTTCTTCTTCTCAATCAGCCTTTTGGCTTCTTCCAAACGTATTTCAATGTTTGCCCTGTGTGTATCAGTCATCTCAACTTGTGGGGACATAACATTGGTGCTTGTACCAACTCTCCCTTCATCCTTATCAGGATTATCATCATTGTCATCATCAGAGTTCTCTTAGTCATCTTCTTCTTCTGTCAGCTCATTCATAGCATCTATCTTTGGTTCATCAGGAGCTGGATGATCTGCTTCATCTCTAGTTGTTATATCAGGGACACCTTGCATATGTTCATCAGGTCTTAGTGTTTGCAAGGGTGTTGCCCTTATGGGACTTGCTTTATTATCAGTCTGTTCAGCTTCCCTTTTTCTTCTCTGATATGTTTTGTCAAATCTTGGAAAAGTTTCAGGTACTTTTATCCTTTCTGACCAGTTGTCAGTAGGATTCTTCCTTATATCCTCTCTCACCTGTTCAGCCCATTTCTTGGCAGCCTTTGAGGCAATTGACTCACCAATCTCCTCTTCAGGAATTATACCAGTGGCTGGTTCAGCAGCAGTTTTTGATGTTTGACTTTTAGGTTGAAACATGCTGACTACCAAAGCCAAAGAGTTGTCTACTCTCTCAACTCTGCTCATCTTAGTCAGTTCTTCTATAACTTCTTGTTCAGCCTCATCTTCAGCTAGTTCTTTTTCAAGGTTGGCTTGTCTGATCAGTTCTTCCTGCTCTGCAATCGCTTCCGGAGTTAGAGATAGGGCTATTTTCTCCCTCTCCATAGTTTCTTTTATTATTCTTTCTTGCTCTTCAAGAGCAGCAGCAGAAGCATCATCTTTAAAAGTTATGTCTTTCTCAGCATACACAACAAGTTCAGGTTCTTCCTCTGTTGCTATCCCTTTACCCTTTTCTTTCCTTTTTCTCAACTGCTCTTCATCTTCTTCTTCATCAGAAGTTTCATATTCATCAATTTCTTTGAACAGTTGTTCTAGTTCAGAATCATGCTCTGTTCTCTTGGAACTTGCCTCTTGATCATCTTCTGGCTCAGTGTTTACCAGTTCCTCAGTAGTAGCATTCAAATCAGTATTCTCAACAGTCATTTCCTCATCCATAATCTCAGTCAATTCTTCTGTAAGCACAACCTCTTCATCATTTAACTTTTCTTTTTCAGTATCATTGTTCTCTTCTCCTCTCACTTCCTCATCATTCTCATCACTATCATCATAATTGTTCATGATCATCTTCAAAGCATCAACATTATCAACACTTTCAACATCTGTCATACTTACATCAGTATCATTGATATTCTCCCCCTGTTTTGGGGAAGATGAGGTCTTCTCAACCTCCTGCATCAGGGTTTGAATTTTCATTTCAGCCTTAGTTAACTTCATCAATAGCATCACATTTTCATTAGTTACCTCCTCGTTCCTTCTTTTCAACACAACATTCTCATCCATAACCTCCTTAACCTTTCTTCTCAACTCATCATTCTCCAACACCAACTCAAGATTTCTTTGGAATGTATCGGTATGTGGACTTGTAGGTTCAGATGTAGGAAATGGTTCAAATTCTGGTTGGTTGGTGGTAGGTGTTTGAGGTGGGTTAGAAATGATTGGTTCTGATTGGTTTAGGCTCTGAGTTGGTGGTGTCTGTGGTGGTGATGATTGAAGTGTGGAAGTTTCAGGTTGGTCTAGGGTAAGGGTTTGAGGTGGTGTTTGATGTGGTGTGGTTGGTGGTGGTGAGTGTGGTGGTGTTTGGATAGATTGTTCAAGTTCTTCTCTGTGCTCCCCTTGTTCATGTGACATAATCTCCAATTCTAAACCATCTCCACCTTCATCTCCATCAACATTATCATCATCAGAATCACCTTCATCACTCTCATCATCACCCCCTGCTTCCTCCTCTGAGCTCAGTTCAGGCACAGGCATTATAGCCAAATCATGGTTTAACAACCAAGGTAAAATTTCAAAAGGAACATTTGAATCAAAGGTATTGGAGACACCATATTTCTTGATTCTTTTGTAAGCATCAGAGTCTTGCAACTGATGTGTGTCTCCAACTGTTGGTAAATCTTGTAATTCTCTGTTGAATATGATCTGCAGGAATCTTGGGTACTGTAAAAATCTCTTTCTTTCTGGTTTCTTTAGATTCCCTACTAATCCCTCAAAAATCATATTGGAAAAGTTGAAGGGCAGATCAAAGATTATCCCAACTGTGGCATTTGCTAAATCATGACTCATCAGAGTCCATGATCCCTTCCTCGGAGCAAATCCATGAATAATGTGATGTATTAAAAATCTATATAGCATCGGAAACATACCCTTCTGAAACTGTCCTTCATGGACATTTTCTTGATACCCCATTGTCTCTTCAAAAATTTTCAATAAATGTGCTGTATTGAAGTTTATGTGGTTGTGATCATCATCGTTCAGTCTTAAACACCTTCTGATCATTCCTTCTGTGATCTGAATCTCCTGTCTGGCCACGGTTGCCTCTATTCTTTTTCCATTTACATCTTCAACCAACTCTGCGGATCTCCAGAAATCCAAGGAGTGATTTCTGTAAATTATAGGACTTTCAGTGAGTGCAAAGTTGATGTTTGACCGTGCCATCCACGATATCATTCGAGCCATTGGTTCGTTTTCTGGTGTCACTTGTAGTAATGCGCACATATTGTGCTTTGGCTCAAAAACATACTTTGGCTCGTTGTCTGCCATATCTGAAATACACAAACAAACATATTCAAAGTGAAATTAGTCATAAAGTTCAGTACTTTAGATAATTTCAAGTTATAAGAATGAAGAAGATAGGAAAAATCTTCAAGAACCTGTTCTTCGACAAATTTATAACCTAAACACATAAACAGAGTATCAGTAATCAAATACATAATCACAGCCCATTGTAGTCTAATAGAGATCGGAAAACATATTATTAATGCTTACCGAGTCGGAATTAGGGGCTGATAAAAATTAGGGTTATGATCGACTTAGAATTTAGGAAGTCGGAGAGGTTTCTTTGAGTGTAAGTATTTTGCAGTGGAAGGAGAGAGAGAGAGGGAAATAATGTTGAAAAATTTGTCTAACTCCCTCTTATATACCTTTTTGAAAGTGGGTTTTAAATGTTTTTTTTGTCATTTTGTGAATTACTAGCTGTCAACCAGTAACATTATCCACTTGATATATTAAAAACATTTAATTTCATTTAAGTTTGTAAGACCTTACTCGAATGATTTGTATATCCAAAGTTTACTTGGTATACTTCCACATACAAACCTTACTCGGTCAAACATTGCTCGGAATAATTTTCGTTTTGGAATATACAAAGTTTGCCCGAATACGCCTATTTACAACCCTTGCTCGATTAAGTAAATTAACTTAAAGTTAAGACATAATGAAGAAAGCTTACCCGAAATACTCAATTTCTTGAGAAATTACTCACAAGGCAAATAATCAAGTATAATCATCAAATAAACATTCTTACTAAGAATCAATTAAGATCCCCACGTTGATTTCTCAATTTCAAATTAAAACTTATCTAGCATGAACCCTAATAAGAATCATAATCAATTTTATCATATTAACTTACATATTCAATCAAGTAACACATTCATTCAAGTATGCTTGAAAACATGGTGTGCTCGAGCAACCTTTCTGGAGAATAGGGTGCCCGAACAACAATCATATGCAAAGTATACCCGAATAACCTTCATATAATACAAAGTGTGCTTGGAAAGAAATTCTAACAGACAGTGTACTCGGAAAGTTAAGTTTTGAAATTACCAAGTATATTGAAGGAACACAAGTGTGCCCGACATATAAAGTGTGCTCGGAAAACAAGGTTTGCCCGAAAACACTTGTAATTTCAAAGAAATCATACACATATCCCAGAGCATGCTCGGAATGAAATTAAACACATAAACATTTAAGTGTGCTATAGTCTAAAATTTCATAGAGCTTGCCCGAAAATCCTATGTTAGCACTAAGCTTGCTAGGATAAACATATTCAATCTTCAGGTATGCCCTTACTCGAGGAATTTCAACATGTCAAACCATACCCGAAAAATGACAGACTTAAACAAGTAACATCTAAGCGTGCCCGGAAAGATTAACAGCCTTTCCTACCAACATATTCACTCAAAGCTTACTCGATGTACTAACTTAAGTTCACAAAGTTTGCTTGGAATCATAATTAGAAAATAACATGCATATCTTGCCTGAAACAAGAATTACTTGTTAAAACCTAACTATAACAGCACATAATCATTTCAAGACTTCAAGCTTGCTCGGGAAATGAGTACAACAGTGTACTTTACCCAGAAAGTGTAAACACTTCAAAGCATGCCCGAAAATCATAAAGTTAGTCAAAAATGACTAATCTTACTCGAAAAGGTTGAAAACTATCAAACCTTACCCGAAACAACATATTCACACATAAACAAGTCAAGAATGACTAAGCTTACTCGAAAAGGTTGAAAACTATCAAACCTTACCCGAAACAACATATTCACACATAAACAAGTCAAGAATGACTAAGCTTACTCGGAAAGGTTGAAAACTATCAAACCTTACCCGAAACAACATATTCACACATAAACAAGTCAAGAATGACTAAGCTTACTCGGAAAGGTTGAAAACTATCAAACCTTACCCGAAACAACATATTCACACATAAACAAGTCAAGAATGACTAAGCTTACTCGGAAAGGTTGAAAACTATCAAACCTTACCCGAAACAACATATTCACACATAAACAAGTCAAAAATGACTAAGCTTACTCGGAAAGGTTGAAAACTGTCAAACCTTACCCGAAACAACATATTCAAACAGTTTGTGCCGGGGAAGGTTATAAAGCATCAAACCTTACCCGAACTTA